>NC_034410.1:125216484-125322282 GCF_002078875.1 Numida meleagris
CTTACACCTGGCAAATCAAGAGAGATTTCACTGATGTCATTATTGTTATACCGTTACAGGCTTAGTGTGAACCGGAGAAGAATCCTGTCTATTGTTACAGACATCCTTCATTATTCTGAGTAAGTATGACTTCTATCCCTTCTTTCTAAAAAAAAAAAAAAAAAAAAAAAAAAAGGCAAAACAAACAAATGAACAAAAAACCACCTGCCTTAGGTTAGACACAATGCCTGGGCTCAGTGGGAGTTTAAATTCTAATCTCCCACCATGGTAAGAGTCAAATAAGTCTGAGTTAGTTAGTCCTGTTATTTGTGCTTTATGAGCACTGGACGTCTAAATCTGATATTTTCCTCAGTCTCACCTGAAGTACATCTAAATATACAGACAAATACATTGTAATGTAACTGAGACTGAGTGCAGGATGAAAGCATACAACTCAGGAGACTTGAGACCTTCCCTGCTGAAGACCGCAGAGTCTTTTTTATGGATTTACCTAAGACAACCTGATCTAGCTGTAGCTGTCCTTGTTCATTGCAGGGGGTTTGGACGAGATGGCCTTTATGGGTCCTTTCCAACTCAAATGATTCTATGATAAATCAATATCTGAATACATAAAGAAGATATATTAAAATCAGTTAAAAACAATGATGTGTATTAATTTATTAACTTCTGGAATAAAGTTTCTTCATATGAATGTATTCATTTCATTGAAATCTTTGGGGAAAGGCAAGCATAATCTGTGACTAAACTAAAGCTGTAGAGGTTCTAACTGTCAATATCCAGAGACCACTGATATCAGAAGTTCAATTTGTTCATAAAATCATATACATAATTTATTTATAAGTTTATATAATACACTTATATATATTTATATTATATTATATTTAAATATATAGATGCATTTATAAGTTTCTATGATACTTAGTTGCAGATATAAAAGAGTGAAATCATATATTTTAAGATGAGAGCATCTCTTCAAGTCACTGAATAGGAAAGAGAAGGCTGAATCTAAATAGAGCTAAGAAGGAGGGCATCTAAACTAAACTTCTAAATTTGAGCTCTTTGGAGTTATTTTTTTTTTCCCAGGAAAAAGTGAATTGCTGAATCCTTGAGGCTTTAAAATTTGATCTAAACAAGACATTAGAAAGTACAGGAAACAATATTTAATTGGCAGGAAAATTGCAAGACGACTTTTTCCTTTCTAATGACTAATTCTGTTATTATCAGTGCTTTGCCATGCAAAGAGCACAAAAGACTGCCACTATGATTAGTTACAAGGTAATGACCCAGGTCCTGTTCTATTTCATGGTGCCTTTTCTTAAATTGATAACAAAAAGAAAAAAAGAAAGAGAAAATATTGCTTCAGTGCTTTATTCATGAAGGAGTTCCTGATGATGAGCTTCGTGAAGAGCATCCCCTGTGCTGCAGAGACAGATGTTTTCTGTGGCCCTGATTCAATAAAGCAATCCTATTCAGGAGAGTGGTTAAGCCAGAGAATATCCCTATAACCTGAGGATGAGAATATGACAAATTTTCAGTACTAAAAAGATCTAAAAATGTGTGCTTTAATGTGACTTCTTTGACTGACATTCAGCTTCCCTCAGAATTATCCAGGGAGGAATTGAAAACAGGTTGAGGGGGCCTGAATGAATGTACAAACTTTTATAGACCTGATTTTTCCATTACCTATGAACTGCACAGAGTCTCAGACTGACTTCAGGCCAGAATATTCCAAATTTGGTGATTATTTCTCCCAATCCAGTTCTAAATCTCCAACTCAAGGCCTTCTCTGACACAGGTAATCAATGTCCACGTGAACTGTGACTGTGGAGTTTATTACTTTTGTTGTTCCTTGTAAGTCCAAAATCAAGACCTGGATGACACTCCTGGTGTGTTGTGATGGTTTGTATACATTTTTTACTAAAAGGTTTCTTATTTTTTTCTTTTCAGCTCTGAAATTTTCAGCTGTGTTGCCGCAGATGTAGGATGACCAAATCAAAGAAGTTCTTCATGATCACTTTTCCAACAGATTGTGCCAGAGACACTGTGAGGTGATGACACGGCTGAGAGCCAGACCCTGTGAGTTTCTAAGTACCTTCTGCTCCCAGTGACAGCTTTGGAGGGTGAAAGCATTCAGCACTGAAGATGATCTTGTTCTCTTCATAGTTTACTTCTTGTATAGTCATTCTTATCATTGTAGAATATCTAAAACGCACAATAGTACTTTTCTCTGCCTTAAACATATCCCACAACCTATTTCTGTGAACCAGAGTGGATGCAGCTACTTCAGCCAAGGTGGAAACACGCTGGCAGTGGCCAATCTTGATGACTGACCTTTGTTCTGTTATAAACACCATTAATTCATACAGGGTCCATATGGCAATTTTCTTCCTCCCCCTTCTCCCTTTCCTTCTTCTGACTGTCCAAAAGTCTGGAGTTTTGTATGTCTTTTGCAGTGCATCCCCACGAGTATTTCAGTTCTGTTGGCACTTTCCATAGCAGTATTAATAATGACATTTAGCTGGCATGAGGCCAGTTGTAAAAGTTTATGGAGTAATTTTGTAATAGAGCTGCAAGAGCTTAGCAAAAACCCAGCAGGTGAACAAGATTTCTCCCTCACTCCTTTAAAATAAAAGCTCTCCCATTCTGCAAGCTTTGCGAAGCCTTTGCACCACAGTTTCTTGGAAGCAAGATGTGCATATTTTAATGTGACAGGTCTAGGAACCAGTGTTCTCCTGTGGCACTCCCACCTCCAGCTGCAAGGCTGTACCCCTGGTCCCATCCCGAGCCATGCTCAGTACAAACACTGAATATAAAATTGCTGCTTTCCCCTTGCCCTCCGCCTTCCAGCTGCATATTCCCACCCTGGTTCCCTGCTTGGAGCAATGATTTAATAATTATATTTACAATAATCATCAGCGCCTCTGTCTGCCCTCCCCCTCCCAGCTGCAGTTTCCCACCCTTATTTCTCTTCTGTGCCATGATTAATACGTATGTTTAAAATAAAACTCATTGTCTCCTTCTCCCTTTCTCCTCCCAGCTGTGGATTCCTCCCCACCTCCACCTTATCCAGATTTTCAGCCCTGGTTTGTAGGTAGATTTAACAGAAAAAATGGAACCTCTGTCAATGTTGCCTCTTCATGCTGACTGCCATTTCTCCATTTCAGTTTGAATAGTGGGTTTCAATACAAAATCAGATTGTAGCTGCCAGTGGTTCTGTCATCAAGCCAATGAACTTTCTCAAGAGCTTGGGAAGATTCCACTGTATTTGACTCTTTTCTGCCAGTGTCTTGGCTGTGAGAGACAAAATCCTGAAAGGTCAGGCTGTAGCTTGGACTGCACTCCTGTGTGGAGGATGTGAAGGCTATCCTAGTACCTCCTGGTTCAGCTGTATGTGACCAAACTACAGAACCACAGAATAACAAAATAGCTGAGGCTGGCAGGCACCTCTGGAGATCACCTGGGTCGACCTCATGCTTTGAATAGTGTTAGCTACAGCAGGTATCTCAGGGCTGTGTCTAATCAGGTTTGAACATCTCTGAGACTGGAGACTCCATAGCCTCTCTGGGCAACCTGTGCCAGTCTTCAACTGCACTCACAGTAAAGCAGTTTTTCTTAAGCTTGAACAGAATGTCCTATATTTTAGTTTATGTCTGTTTTTCTTGTCCTATTAATGGACACTGCGGAGAAGAGTCTGGTTCCATATTTTTTATACCTTCCATCAGGCATTTGTACATCTGAGCCTTCCCTTTTCCAGAGTGAAGAGTTCCAGTGCTCTCAGCCTTTCCTCGTAGGAGTGATGTGCTCCAATCCCTTAATCATTTTTGTGGCTCTTCATTAGACTCTCTGCAGTACATCCAGGTCTCTCTTGCACTGGGGATCCCAGAACTAGATTCAGCACTCCAGGTGTGGCCACACCAGTGCTGAGCAGATGAGCAAGATCACCTCCTTCAGCCTGCTGGGAGGAACGTGCTGAGAGGGATGTGTTTCCAGGAGGCCATTGGCATTCTTTGTCAAAAAGGCACATTGCTGACTCATGTTAGGCTTGTCCACCAGTAGCCCCAAAGGCCTTTTCTGCAAAGCTGCCTTCCACCTTGTCCTGGTGGATGTGTTCAAGGCTGGACGTGGCTCTGGGCAGCCTGGTCTAGTGGTTGGCAACCCTGCACTCAGCAAGGGGGTTGAAACTCAATGATCTTTGAGGTCCTTTTCAACCCAAGCCATTCTGTGATTCTGGTGCATTCTTCCCTGAGTGAAGCACTTTCCTTTTCCCCTTCTTGAACTTGGTGGGGTACCTGTTGGCCCATTTCTCCTTTCTGTCAAGGTCTCATGGAACAGCAGTTCATGGTGTAGCAGCTACTCCTCTCAGTTTTGCATCATCTGCAAATTTGCTGGGAGTACACTCTGCCACACTAGTCAGGTCGTTAATAAAGATGTCAAACAGGTCTAGACCCATTATCAAACCTTGGAGTACACCACCAGTGACTTGCCTCTGTCATACCAAGGAACACAGTCCTTGAAACTCAACTGTTCAGCCAGTTTCTGTTCACCTCTCAGACCATTTACCTCAATGATTTCTAGCTCATACTTTTTCAGCTTTTCTATGAGGATATTATGGGAGACAGTGTTGAAAACCTTGCTTAAGTCAAGATAAGAACTAGCCATTGTCTTCCCACATGGTCTAGCGGTTAGGATTTCTGGTTTTCACCCAGGCAGCCCGGGTTCGACTCCCGGTGTGGGAAATCCTTTAGTGTTTCATGTGCATAGTACCTGTTTTGGGGCTTCTGTGGATAAGAAAAACACTGGCCTTGACAGGAGGCAGTGGCATGCACAGACAGGAGCAAGCAAGAGAAGTTCCCATGAGTTATAAAGTACAATTTTAAGGGTCCGTCTTGGGGCCAGCACTCCTCAACATCTTTATTGATGACATAGATGATGGGGATTGAGTGCACCCTCAGCATGTTCGCTGATGACATCAGCCAAGCTGAGTGGTGCAGCTGACACAACACAAGGAAGGCATGCCATTAAGAGGGACCTGGAAAGGCTTAAGAAGTGGGTCCATGTGAACCTAATGAGGCTCAACAAGGCCAAGTGCAAACTGTTGCACTAGGGTCAGGGCAATCCCAGATATGTGTGCGAATTGAGAGAAGAAATCAGCAGGGCAGCCCTGTGGAGAAGGACATGGGGGTACTCAACGGATGAGAACTTGGACATGAGACAGCAGAATGCTCTGGCAGCCCAGAAGGCCAGCAGGACTCTGGGCTGCATCAGAAGAGAGGAGGCTAGTAGAATGAGGGAGGTGATTGTCCGCCTCTACTCTGCCCTTGTGAGGCCCCACTGGAGTACCGTGTCCAGGCCTGGGGCTTTCAAAACAAGAGGGATGTGGAGCTGTTGGAGTGGGTTCAGAGAAGGGCTGTGAAGATGTTCACATGGCTGGAGCACCTCTCCTATGAAGAAAGGTTAAGGGAGTTGGTCTTGTGTAGCTTGGAGAAGGCTCCTGGGAGACTTCATTGTGGTCTTCCAGTACTTGAAGGGAGGTCAGGGAGCTCATAAGCAGGACGGAGACTGACTTTTTACACGGTCTTGTAATGATGGGACAAGGGAGAATGGCTTTAAACCAAAAGAGGGGAGATTTAGATTAGAAATGAGGAGAAAATCTTTTACTCAGAGAGTGGTGAGACACCGGAACAGGTTGACCAAGGAAGTGGTGGATGCCCCATCTGGAGGCATTCAGGGCCAGGTTGGACTTAGACAGCTTGATTTAGTGGTTGGCAACCCTGTCCACTGCAGAGGGGTTGTAACTAGACAGTCTTTAAGGTCCCTTCCAACCTGAGTCATTCTGTGATTCTTCAGCTGCTCTCCTCTCATTCCATGGGCTAATCATCTGAGCATAAAAGGCTGATTAGGTATGATTTCCTCTTTGTAAATGTTGATGACACCATGTTCATGATTCCCAGTCACCTTCTTATCTCTTCTATGTTTAGAAATGATTTCCAGTATTATTTGCTCTTTTGCATTTAAGGAATTGAAGTGAGGATGACCAGCCTGTAGTTCCAAGAAGAGCTTGAAGATGGCAACTTTCCTGAAGATAGTGGCATTTGTTCTTTAGGAACCTTTCCTGACCACCATGTTCTCTCCCCTCCCCTCCCCTCCCCTCCCCTCCCCTCCAACCTCCCAAGCTGTCATCATGTGGCCCCCATGCCGGGCTTCAGGTGATCCTACTGCTTTCTAACACAAAATGTAATCCATGCAGCTTCTGTACTGTCATTTGGGATGTGCATCAGCCTTCTTAGGAATGCCAAAGCTGCTTGAAGCATAATACTTGAACAGAAATTGGGTGATACCCACTAATTTGTCCCATGAAAACCAGCTCTGTCAACATATCTTGGAATGGGGCCACGATCTCCTTGTCTACTTTGGAGCGAGCGCACTCCTAGAGATGCTGATAAGGAAAATCCATGGCATATTGCAGCTGTATTTTATAACACTGAATTGGAGTCATGGAAAGTAAAGATGGATAGAAATTACATGCTGCCAGACAGTACTGGGTGAGTTATTATAATTGCTATTTCGTCATTAAGAATTAAATAAAAATAAAAAGCTTCTGTTCCACAGTGTTTCTAGTGGGCTGAAAGAGATCAACGTCTCATCTTTCACCTAAATAGGAATCCATAGTCTCCCTCAGCTATTCTCATTTCTGAGTCACTCTCTAGCTGAGACAGCATTCCAGAAAGAGAAAAAAATATCCTTGGTCAAAACAAAGTTCTTATTCTCTTCTCTGGCTGGACAAGCTCTGTGGAAGAAGTGGCTGCTAAGAGAGGGAAAGAAGAAAAGCCAGTGTTATGCTGCCTTGGGACCACTCTGCCTTCTGGAACAGGGAAAGTTGGAACGGCTTTGCATCTTGAAGAAATGTGCACTCCGCTCCATTGGCCTCTACTGGCCCTATCTCACCTCTCCCCTTATGTCTTTTCAGCATGCTGTTCTCCAGACCCATAACATGTATCTGTGGAACAAAGAGTGAATTAGTGAACAGACTTATGCAGTAAGCCCAGACAGAAAACCGTCTAAGGTTACAGTTTTCACCACAAGAGAGACCTTTGACCGTATGGTCCAAGTATAGCAGTGGAACAAACTTCCAGTGGTTGCAGAAAGCTGCAGGTCAGGGTAACCACAATGTATTGAAAACTCACCAAATACTCATTAATCAGAAGCAAGGAGTCTTTTTTTCAATGACTAGATCAGTGTCATCTGGTAGAAATACTTAAGGTCCCTCAGTATTTGTTAGTTGCCAGCAATTTGTAGCTGGAAGAGTAACACCTGCAATAGCTAAGGATGGAGTTCAGCTCACACTGTAATCTGCTTTATGGCCTCATCCAAAGTCCAACAAAGCTGGGAGGGAGACTTTGGCTTCAATTGTCTTTCACTCAGGCATTAATCTATTGGACCATAACTATCTCAGACAAATTCCTTTTATATCAAAATGCCCCCTGAAGCTACCTTCTTTTTTATTGTTTCCTCAAAGTACATCCAGCTGTTCCTGTACTTGCATCAGTACAATTTGCCCTAGACATTCCAATGGAAAATTGTGTGCATATATGTCAGTAACAGCTGACTCGTTTTCTTCAAACTGCCCTTATTTCAAATCTGATGGAAATGTAGAGAAAGTGATTTGCTCATCCTAGCTTTATTAGCTCACTATTTTTAAGATTATTAACATTATTTAGTTCTGCTCGATCTGTTTTAAATTCAGTTTCTTTGCTCATACAAATATGTTGTTAAGCAATGCATTATTTGGAACCGTAAATGACCAACAAATTTTAAACACATATTAGGACAGCATAACGCAAAGAGCAAGTGGCAGTGATCTCTTCACTACTTATAACTGCTGTTGGTTGCATGACATGATGATAATAACAGTTTGCATTTCTGTAGAATATTTAGCTTCAGAAAAAATCTTGAAGGATGCTGGACTGTGCTTGGGTAATTTATGAATTCCATATGTTTATAAGTGTCTTTAAATACTGTGACGGATTTACAGTATGAAAATGCATTTGGTCCTAGGAGGTGCCGACTGTCCACAGGCAAGGAGGGATACAATCACATTTAGGATTGCTGCAAATGCCATCCACTTTGATGCTGTACATCTGTGCAGCTGTTGAATTCAGCAAATTCTGCCCACTGGGGCAGGATGTGTCCCAGGCAGGATATGGAAGAGAATTGAAACTCCAGGAAACAGAGTCAAAAAATTTCTGAAGGAGATATGGAACAGGATTAATAGCAAGGGACATGCTGGGAAAGTTACAGAAATGCCACTCAAGTTCTCTGATGAAGGATGGAAAACTTCTAGATAACATTGGTTGTCTGCTACAATCTACAGTAAACATACCATTTTCAGAACCTTTTAATCTTTTGTTCTAAAAAATAAGCTGTGATGTGGTGTTAAGAAGTTTGCTTCATAGAAGCTTCCATGAAAGTACTGTTCAGCCTAAAAGGACCTTGCAGGATGAGGCTGACAGTTTCAAAGGTTACTTCAATCCAAGACCTAGGCTTAGGCCAGGTGAATTAGAGCTTTTCTCTCAGGGAGGGAAGAGATGTCCTCCAAGGAACCAGAATATCGGGCACAAAAATAATTCACCCAATAAAACTTATCCAAGATTGAGCCCAGGGTGTCCAGGATGAGAGGCTGGAAACTCTGCTCTCTGTTCATATGAGTGCTTGAAAAGTGGGAAACATTTTGATGTTTTCAGTCATCACTTTTCATTGCTCCTGTTCCAAATGGAAACATTTTGGACTGTTGAAGTGCCCAGACCATCTGACTTAACATTCATCTACATCTCTGGATGACAAGGAAGGTGCTGTAGCTTGGATGTTGCAGGCTGACGTTCATCACTGTGGCTTCAGGTACATGGCCTTGTGCTTGGCCCTGGAGTATGCTGGCTCCTGTGGGTAACTACAAGGCCTTCCCAGAGGAGGGTTTTTCCAGTTGTTGGGAGAGTGGTGAGGCCAAGGGAAGCCTGGAATTTGGAGGCCAGAGAGCATAGGCAACCTGTTAAAAACTTTCATGATGGAATGTGCTTTTGTTGAGAAAACAGACTTATGTTGAGCTGATTAAAAAAAAAATTATTTAAAAAATCAGTTAGGTCAGCTGAATAACCCTAAATGCACGGAAAATGCTAAAGTAGTTTAAGATTATTTTATTATTTTTTGTTTATTATTATTTTTACTGGTGGAGGACTGACATGCTTTATGACATAAAGATTCTTGAAAGATCATTTAGACTGAATTAAAATAATCAGCCCTACTTAAAAACAAGTTTTTTTGTATTATGCAGCAGATGATATCATAGGCTCAAATAGAATCCAACAGACATTGGTATAGCCCGGGCAAGGCATTAGATATGAACCCTGTTTCTGTGGAATTCAATAGCAAAACTTCCACTGACTTCGCTAGCACCCAAAGTTCAATTCTTGCAAGTGATTTTTACATTCCTTCAACGGTGAACAAAATCCTTTCTTTTAACCATGAGAAAGTAGGACCACACCAATACAAGCAAAGCTGTTCTGTGAAACTTCCATTGTCAAAGGAAAGAAATAGCCATATAATTTAACATGATGATATCTGTTGTTCTAAGTGCATTCCTTGGTTCACATGAAGAGGTAGATGGAATGAGCGGGTTAATCTTCTTTGAGATATATGTTTTAATTTTTTTTTTAATATACTATTCAGAGTAAAATAATTTTCAACTCATCCTGTATTTGATTTCTCAGAGTCCTGGTAAACATAGAAATAAGTATTTGTGTAAGATGAATGTGGAACACTGTTTTCCATACTCTGACTCAATGATCATCTTAAAGTTATAGTTAAACAGCACTCACATTAAAAGATAAATCAGGGCTTTAGCAGTGTCCTAAACAATAGACTTCTCTGAAACAATCTGCATGTTTAAATAAAGTCACACTAAAGTGTCTGCATTTATCTGAGTTTTTGCTTTCCAGATAATGAAATTGTAGGGATAGCACTGATATCACTGAAACTCTTTTAATTACCGGCAACAATAAAGTAACACCAAAAGAAGTAATAATAAATAAACTGAAATAGAAATAACAAAGAAAAATCAACAAAAAACTATGGATTTTTACTGAAAACCAAATTTTAATTTTCTTGAGATAAAATCTGATATTAGAAAAGAAATAATTTCATTTGTTTAAAATATTTTTTTTTGAAAAAAATCCTTATCAGTTTGAAGTTTCAAAAAATGCAAATACTGCCATTTGCATTTTTCAGCCAGCTGTCTCTGACACACAGTGCAACACGTGAGGAAATGTGCACCGAAAGTACCTTAATTAGCTGGAAGTTGGGTATGTGAAACCCCAGGTATGTCTTTCTGTAATGGTGCTACCAACATAGATACTCCACTCAACAGTGTCAAGAGCTTTTTCTTCTTCCATCTTTGCTTATTTCTCTCAGTGCTCCTAATACCACATCAGCCATTAATTAAATTTTTCCGTTCACTTAAGCATTTCATTGCATGTTTGTCCTCTTCTGTCAGATCCTTCTTTCTCTAACTTGCCTCTGCTCAGAAACACTCACTGATTCCAAACAACCCCAAAACTGAGACAGTGCAAACCTGAGATGGAAACATATTCTGCACCTTTACAGTGCCTTCACAAGCTCTTGAATCTCTATCCTTCTACTGCAACCTAAATTCTAAAGGGCACCCAAGGTCCAGGACTCCCATAACTCACTTTTAGTAGATTAAAACAAAATACTCAAGTGGAAGAAGCTGCATCTCTCTATTTTCAAGACCCAGATCCATAACTCTTGTGCATCAGCTTTCTTTAGGAACAACCATCCTACCTTGTCAGACAGATGACCTCCTTCCACTTCCCTCCTGCTTGTTTTGATTCAAGGAATGACCATCATATGATGGCACTTATGGTGTTTCACTTGATTTACTATAGTTTCTGAGATCCCAGCATACAAAGCACTACTTAGTCTGACAATTTGACATTCATTAGAGATGTCTATGTATGAAATACTGCACTAGAGGGCAATGAAGGGCTGAGGTAGTGTTGTCTTACCTTCTTCACCAGTCACTTACCTGTAAAAGTTAATGTGGGAAGGACTACGTCATGAGGAGGAAGGAAAGAGTGTTTAACCTTTGTATAAGGAGCATAAAGGCATAGTGACGCCTCATCTTGAAAATCTGTAACGAAAATTGTTGTTGTACGTTATATATGACAGAGACATAAAATGAGAGTATATACCAAATGTGGTATCAAGGCTGTGGCGTGAAGGGGAGCTGCATTATGGGGCTGCTGGAACAACATAGTGGAAGAGAAAAGGGTAAAATAAGAGAAATGGGAGAAATTTTGAAAACAACATTACTCCAGGAACTGAAGTATTCTGATAACGGAGAGTGCAATGCTATTGTAGAAGAAAGCAAATGAGTAAAGTAAATGCGGTAACAGCAAAAACAGGATGGGCAGAGATGATCTGATTTATGTTTCAACTCAAATGACATAGACAAATACATTCCCAGCTATCTATTGGATAACAGCAAAAAGAATCACCTCCCATTTTGACCCTCTTTACAGTGTGCTGTGTGAATAGGCTCCTGGTCCAGGAGTGCAGAGGTTTGTCTGCCTTGACACACACTGCCCCTGCTTCCCTTTGTAGACTTCATTCGGTGCTCTCCTGGAAACAGACACAGAGCTGAAAATACACAGATCTCTAAATGGATGAGAAAATGCCAAAGACCACTTCCTAGACAAAATGGAGAGAGCCAGCAGTCATCACAGGTTTGAGGTCTGAAGGTTATGTGCTTAGGATTTTCCCCTGTGCTCAAGGTCTAAGAATACTCTTTAAATTTCTTCCCAATATCTTGTATGTTGGTTTTGCACGTGCAGTCTTTAAAAAAGAATGAAAAAGTACGTAAGAAAAACACAAGGTCTTGCATGTAAACTCAAGGTTTACTTGGACAAGTGGGTATGCCTCCAGCTCATCTTGCATCACCTCCTGCTGGAGTCTGGCACATCTGCTTTCCCTGGTTTGGTATGTTTAGGGTGCAGAAAGGGCACTAAGGAAGATTTTTTCTTAAGACTATCTACTGCTACTAGTCAGTCTTCTAGAACGACATGGATTAGCAACAGATGTTTCCTCAGTGGTACAATGGAAAACATTTTTTTTTTGAAGAAGAAAAGGACGTATTTCTCTGGACTTGGTACAGTCTGCTATGGTTTGGGTATGGTCTTCATCCACAATAGCTTTGGTAACAACACATATAATATAAGACAACAATCTTGCCTTCAGTTATTCAAGAGAAACCTGACTCCACTCCTGAGACAAAACAGCTCTGGCCAAAGGAAGTTCAGCTGGCTTCTTCTTTCTCTGAAAAACAGACCGCACAATTGTGGTGGATAAAAGAGTAGCAAAAAAATTAAGAGATCATTTTCAGACAAATATCTTTTTTTTTTCCTGAAATACAGTCTTGTTCCCAGTCCACCCACTCTTGCAATATGAACTACTGCATATGCTTCATGAAATTACCATCTATTGCTCAGTTGTTTATTTTTGCAATCACTGGATTTTATTTCATTTGTTTGCCTTTTGACCCTCTTTTGATTATTGAGAGTTTTAATGATCAAGGGATTGCTAGGTTAGAGTCTCTTTAATGCAATGTTCTTCCCAAAGAAAATTGTAAGAATTTCACTGACAGTATTGATACTCTGATTTACTCCCACAACAAAACAAGTACTAAAATTACAAGCATGGGATTTTAAGTATTCTGCTAACTTTCTTATACTGTTTTTTTTTTTTATCACCTCTTTCTGAAATTCATTTAAAACTTGAAACCCAGTCATGTGGTTTATCTTAGATTTTTAAAAAATCTATCATCTTGAATTTTTCCAGTAACTTTGCTGAGTCAGGTTTGTTGACCCCTGTAGCTGCTTTTTGTTAAACAATCTGCTGAACTGGACAATGCACATTTGAGCAAAATGTTAGACTTGAAATGCCACCAAGTATATTCTGTTTCTGAAACACTCTGTTATTCTAAATCACTCAGTGATTTGAAAGTCAATAGGATGAAGCTCAGAAGACATGAAAGAACTAGATTTACTGTTAATCTGATATTTGGAAGTGACATTTCTTTCTGCATGTGGATGCTGAAAAAGCTGCCAAAACCAGACTTTATTAAAATATCATGAATACTAGTTCCTCTAATCCCCAAGTACAACACTGCTTGATAAAAATAATATAATCTTCAGTCCCTTCTCTCCACCATCTTTTGTTTTATACCAGTTATTTGTAAAAGGAAATGTCTGACTATTTAAATTGGAATAGTTGGTTCACTATTTGATTAATTTATTCTCCCTCTGCATTACCAGTCTGGATTTAAACAGCAGGTCATTGTGTTCTGATTATCTCATGTTTTAATCCTTTTGCTTTTGTCTTTTCTCTGTCTACATGAACCTCATTCCTCCTCTCATAAGAACATCTATGCTTTTACCACTGCACTCAAAAGTGACCCTTGTCCTCTTTGGCATAATCCAAGGGGATTCATGGGCTAGATGGAGCATCTGGGTGCAGATGTCCATGGCCAGATCCATTGTTTTGACTGCAGATCATTCCAAGCTGAGAAGTGTAACAGGTCACATCCTTCAGTGCCTTGGTGCTAAGTGATAGCACTGTGTGATATGGGCTTCTGTTCAACATGAAAACTGGCTCCAATTGAATTCTGCAAACAATTATTAAAGGTTCATAGGCATCTTCTTCCTTCATTGACTGTAAAAACAACAACAAGCAAAACGTAGATAGTACAAAATGTCAGACAGCCAACCAAGAAGCACAGTTTAGCTACCATGCGGCGTTGTATAGAGGCCAAGCTGTGTTGTAGGACAAAATCTGTCTGAAGTCAATTTGGCTATTGCTCATACTGGACTTCCCTGGGCAAGACTGCCAACTCTCTGCCCTACACTTAATCATGGCTGGTGTTTTTTAGGTCTCATCTGCCCCTGAGTAACTGGTATCTGAGGATTTGATTGCTGCTTGTAACCAGTGCTTTCCTCAAGAAAATCATGGTGATACTGACAGCAAGACTTCAGAGATGCTCCTGCATCCCTGTGTGCCAGCAGTCAGAATTGCCTTCTGCTGTAATTCTTGCACCCAACACTTCAGGCCATCAAGGTCTCCCTGTCACCAGCCAAGCATTAGACTGCTCCAGCTGGATATCACATAGGCCGTTTCAGACTGAGAACATTCAGATTTTTGTCATACGGTCCAGACTTTTTCCATGTCGACTGGGTTTGTGTTCAGATGCAACACAGTGCTGGAAAGATGAAGGAACCAAAACTTTTGTGTGTTCTTGGTTGAAGGGCTTGGCAGGGCATAATTTGTAACAGCAGCATATTGTTCTTACTTGGCTTTAAATCTTAGCACTGCGCTTACTCAAGCAACTATCTGAAACCCCAGAGCTTGAGATGAAAGATGATGGCCCTCAGACATCTGACAACAGTGTTCAGTGCTGGCTGTGGCACAGAGCTGATCACCTTCCAGTTGGGACCTGCCTGCTGTGAGGGCACAGTGCCAGCGCCATGTTCAGAGGCACTGGTAGGTCTGTTGGACGTTTGAATCATAGAATCATAGAATCATAGAATCATAGAAAGTGCTTCACTCAGGGAATAATGCACCAGAATTACACAGAATCACAAAATGGCCTGGGTTGAAAAGGACCTCAAAGATCATTGAGTTTCAACCCCCCTGCTGAGGGCAGGGTTGCCAACCACTAGACCAGGCTGCCCAGAGCCACATCCAGCCTGGCCTTGAATGCTTCCAGGGATGGGGCATCTACAACCTCCCTGGGCAACGTGTTCCAGTGCGTCACCACCCTCTGAGTGAAAAACTTCCTCCTAATATCTAACCTAAATTTCCCCTGTCTCAGTTTAAAACCATTCCCCCTTGTCCTATCACTGTCCATCCTCATAAACAATCGCTTCCCCTCCTGTTTATATGCTCCCTTCAAGTATTGGAAGGCCACAATGAGGTCTCCCCGGAGCCTTCTCTTCTCCAAGCTAAACGAGCCCAGTTCCCTCAACCTTTCTTCATAGTAGAGGTGCTCCAGCCCTTCTGATCATCTCCGAACTCATTCCAAGAGCTCCACATCTTTCTTGTGCTGGGGGCCCCAGGCCTGGACACAGTACTCCAGATGGGGCCTCACAAGAGCTGAGTAGAGGGGGACAGTCCCCTCCCTCTCCCTGCTGGCCACTCCTGTTTTAACGCAGCCCAGGTAAAACAGGCATTCCAGGCTGCCAGCACATAGTGCTGGCTCATGTCCAGCTTCTCGTCCACGAAGACCCGCAAGTCCTTCTCCACAGGGCTGCTCTCGAGGTGTTCTTCCCCCAGTTTGTATAAATACCTGAGATTGCCCCGGCCCAAGTGCAGCACCTTTCATTTGGCTTTGTTGAACCTCATTAGGTTCACATGGGCCCACTTCTCCAGCCTGTCCAGGTCCCTCTGGATGGCTTTCCTTCCCTCCAGTGTATCAACTGCACCGCTCAGCTTGGTGTCATCTGCAAACTTGCTGAGGGTGCACTCGATTCCATTGTCTATGTCATTGATAAAGATGCTGAAGAGCACTGGTCCCAGGACTGAGCCTTGGGGGACACCTCTCGTGACCGGCCTCCACCCTGATATAAAACCATTGATCACAACCCTTTGGCTGTGACCAGCCAACCAGTTCTTAACCCACCAAACAGTTCATCCTTCAAATCCATAGCTCTCCAATTTGGAGAGAAGGATGTGGTGAGGGACCATGCCAAAGGCTGTGGAGAAGTCCAGGTAGATGACATCCGTTGCCCTTATCCCATCCACCAATGCCGTCACTCCATTATAGAAGGCCACCAGATTGGTCAGGCAAGATCTGCCCTTGGTGAAGCCATGCTGGCTGTCTCGGATCAACTCTTTGTCACGTATGTGCCTTGACATGTCCTTTAGGAGGATCTGCTTCATGATCTTCCCAGGCACAGAGGTGAGGCTCACCGGCCTGTAGTTCCCCGGGTCATCTTTTCTCCCTTTCTTAAAAATGGGAGTAATGTTTCCCTTTCTCTAGTCACTGGGGACTTCACCGGACAGCCATGATTTTTCAAATATGATGGAGAGCGGCTCGGCGACCACATCAGCCATCTCTCTCAGAACCCTAGGATGGATATCATCCGGCCCCATGGACTTACATACATTCAGTTTCATGAGGAGGTCTTGGACTTGTTCCACTGTTACAGTGGGACAGAGTCTGCTCCTCTCACCCACACCTCGAGGTTCAGGGTCCTGGCAGATGTGGGGAGTCTGACCACCAGTGAAGACTGAGGCAAAGCACTTATTGAGCACCTCAGCTTTTTCCTGGTGCTGGCCGGTCTCAGCACAGAGCCTCCTTTAACAATATCAACTTTCCATGTTTTTTGATACAGTATTTAAGCCATACATTTATTTCCAGAGTTCATCATTATGAGAATTTTGCACATCCTCTGCTTGTTGGGGCAGGTATGTTAGTGACAACCCACATACACTAGGACCTCTGTGTACGACGTGCTGTCAAAACTTCCTCTCCAGGTGTGCTCTTTTCATTATGTAGCATTTAGTTTTGTGTTACTGTCCGTTTGATTTCTTCACAGCAAATCTAGTTATTTCCAAGGCTGCTTGGAGCCTTTTTGTCTTGTTATTTTGCTATTTTTTCTCATCTGTTTAGGCTTAAGCACTCCATATATGATAAAAAAAAATGTTTTATTTACTTGTAAAACACCTTGGATACTGAATACAACCCATATGGCAGCTGGAGGAAACAGTATCTCCCAAAGAGGTTGTTGAATGTGCACAAATATGTGCTTGTTTTTTGCTAAGGGCACCTGCCAGAACCCTGCTGACACATCAAGAGTAAAAAAGTACTTGGCATCAGTCAGCTCCTCCAAAATTTCCTTGTAGATATTGGAAAATATTTTTTGTTATGTATTTATTTAATTCTGAGTGATATTTCCTGGTCCTCATGGCCATATCTATGCTGGAAAATTAAACATGCCAAGGCATGTTCTCTGACACCGAGGCCAACTGTAATGGTAGTAGCCAGAATCTCTTCTCATGAACATCCCTTGAAACAGTGGCATATTAGTAAGCGATTACATCTACTTATAAAAGCATAATTTGAAAGGACTAAATCAGAAGTCAGACAGTGCTGGAGCGAGTGCCAGGTGGAGTTTGGGTAGAGGAGGTATTTCTGTAGTCAGAAACACTGGAACTGCCTCAGAAACTGTGGCAGTTCCTCACCTGACCTGTTGCTTACCTGACAGCACTGCCAGGTTTTGGATTCCATGGGGACCTCGGTGAGGACTGTGTGCTCCTGCCTCCACCAACTGTTCCTGGTAACTGTCCCCAGTGAAACCCCGGGGCTCCTCAAAGAACTGGGCGACAGGTGCCATCAGGTCTGTGCAGTGACACCAGAGACAATCTGGGATATGGGTAATCTGGGAAATGTGTATATTCAGCTCTTGCATTACGTCTTATATTTACAGCCATGGGAACTTTCCAAGGGCCTGCCATTTGATGCTCTCTCATCTTTGTTTTATGATATATATGCTAGAAGTTTACTTAATTTTCTAAGTATTTTGTTGTTTGGCCTCTTGGTGAGACCAAGAATTTGGCATACATTTAAGTCAATAAAAGTTAGACCGAAACATAACATTTTGCAGTTAGATGTGATAAATCGTTTTAAAGTCTGTTCTCAGTGCAATATTTTGCTGTTTTGCTTTATTTTAATTTTTATCAAAATGTATGGAAAACTAGTACAAAAATACAATCAAAACAATTCATGTTAGAACAGAATTTATTTTCAAGTAAGAGGTTTGATCTAAAGCATTTGTCACAGGTTATTAAAAGCAACCTTGAATACTTTATGCAAGTCTGACTGGAATGTGAATAGGCATTGATTTACACATTAGCTTAGAATCATAGAATCATTAAAGTTGCAGAAGACCTCTAAGACCACCTGGTCCAATCACTAACCCACCCCCACCATGCCCAGTAAGCGCATCCCTCAGTGCCACATCTACATGTCTCTTGAACACCTCCAGGGACAGTGACTCCACCACCTCCCCGGGCAGCCTGTGCCAATACCTCACCACTCTTTCTGAGAAGAAATGTTTCCTAATATCCAACTTGAACCTCCCCTGGCACAACTTAAAGCCATTACCTCTTGTCTTTTCATTTTTTCCATTTTGTTTCTATTTTGTACCTCTTCTTGTCTACATGATTCTATACAGATATTCTTTCATATTGTTGGCAATTGCCAGATAAGAATGTAAAACTACACACAACTGGGTTACAGTTATTATTTTAACTGGCTACTTTATAGGAGTAATAATTTAAGTAACTATTACAACTAGCTATGTAATTAACTAAAAAAATTTGGTGTAGCCCCAGATTATGGTATTTTGCATCCATATCTAAAGCTCTGAAAGAACTGTAGCACAGACCAAACCCATCACATATGGGCACCTGAATCCCTAACTCAAGACCAGGAAGTACTGTTTACTCCCAGTTTTGGTTTAACTACAACTGTAAATGTTGCAGAGCCAGCTGTCTGTGCTCTCTGAGCAATGGAGGGGAAGGTTCATCCCAAGGGCACTGCAGCTGTCCCAGATTTTGGGCAGGACGCTCCTGCACTGCGGATGTCCATGTGCCTTGCAGATGCCGGCTCCTCTCCCAGGTGCAGGTGCCTGGAGGAGCACACAAGATCCTGCTGAGACAGACACCATGACTCCGTCTCTGCCCTACTGGTTGAGCATGGCCAGCGGGGTGGGCTGCAGCCCATGGTGGTGGTATGGAAGGTGACATAAGCTGTGCAAGCTCTGGGGCTGGAAGCAGCACCTGGGAGAGTCCCGTGGAACAGAACTTGGACAGAACTGTCCGATGCGCTGGGCTGCCCCACCTGAGCCGTGCTCAGCGCAAGACAAGGGTGTGCCCTTTCCCTCACTCCCATCCTTACACCATGCTCCATTATCATCAGAGGACATTGTCTTTCTCTGACTAATATTTTGAATGACTTCAGCCCAGCTGGATAAATGCATTCTTCATGAAGACTCAAGATTTGTCTTGGAAACCTATGTTGATATTTACTTAGTAAATCACAGATAATAGATCTATTACTAAACAGCTGTCAGTACCACGAACTTTCCCTGACTCAGAGTAATGTGAGGCAGGAGTTTCATAGAATCATGGAAATTGCTGAGGTTGGACAAGATGACTAAGATCACCTAGTCCAACCATCAACCCATCACCATCATGCCCACTAACCATGTCCCTCAGTGTCACATCTCCAGGTTTCTCAAATACCTCCAGTGATATCACTGTCTTGAAAACCTCCAGAGAACTTCCCTGCAGGCACCAGCTGCTCTTCAGCCCTTTACCTCCATCTCTGGGCTCGAAGCAGACTGCCGAGCTGCAATGCAGTCTGCGGGTCTCTGTCTGGGTGTTTTGTCCAGCTGCCAGCATTCACTGACATGCTCTTCATAACCCTCAGCAATACATTCAGTTCTTCTGCTTTTCTCCACACTGGTTGCTTTGATGATTTAGTGTCCTCTTTGATTCTGACCCCAGGCTTGGAAAAGTGAATGCTGCCAACCTGCTCGGAGCCTACTGACTATTTTACAATTAATAACATCCCTATTGTTTCCTCAAAGACCTCTCCATATTTTTCAGCCTGAACTTATCTTTGCCATTGTTTAATTTCCTCTTTGTTTGGCCTAACAGCTTGTTTTGATTTAACTCTATGTGGTCAGGCATGACACAGATTGAATTGAGTTGTGCATAATGTCTGAAAAGAGCATGAACAATTGTCTTTATGCAGTCCCGTTTGCACACTGGTACCTGCTTTGCATATTGCTCTCATTGAGTTGCTATCAGACCTGCACCTGCACTTCAGCTCTAGCTGGAAACCTGTGTATTTGCACCTCGAAGTGGCTGGCAGCAAGCAAAAAGCTGAGTTAAGTCAGTGTTTGGTCTGACTGCTTTCTTTTAGCACTTCTTCTAAGGAAAATTGGCTTTGGTCTAAATGTTTTCTGGGAACGTCTGCTTTTTGCAGAGACTTTCACTGAAGTTTATTTTTCCCAGTTTTCACCACCATTACTTCTCACTTCCCAACCAAAATTAATCACCCCCAACCAAAAACGTCGACCTCAGCCCTTGAAAGCATACCCCCTTAGGTGTCTTCTTTATGAGCTACGAAAGTCTGCATGAGGCTGCCCAAACATATGTTTGTGTATTTAACATCTTGCAAACCCTGGCAGATGTTACCCACTCTATCATGTTACAGCGCACAGTTTTTAGGTGAAATTCCTAGATCTGAAAAACTTTCCCCTGCATGAAGTGTGGGCTTGCAGCAGACCTCAGGCTGATCCTTTGCTTGCACGATCTGGTGCTAATCTCTTGGCCCATGTCCATGAAGCTGATCAAATTGCAGAGAGATATTTAGTCTGTTTCTTTTGCAAGGGATAATTAACAGGCTTTGGATTCCCACCAGCGACTTGAGTGAATAGAAGGGACAGCAGGAAATAAGGATGAGTAATGCTGGAGTCAGAAGTTCTTAGAAAGAGAAGCCCTCTTCTTCTCCGACATCATTTTGGTTGCTTATCGCTTCTTGATGTACAAAAACTGGCTTCCAAGCTATGATGTTAATAAAGAGCTGCACTTTTTTTGTGTGTGTGTGTCTCTAGCTCCCCTGGCTTTTCCTGAGCTTCCACCAGGGATTAATTCGGCCTGAAGCATCCACTCACAACTCTGATGGTTGCGGGGGTAGGCAGGCTTTCTGGCATGTGCTATGCCGAGTCATTACAAATGTGGTCTCTGGGACACAGCTGTGCTGGGGCTGCTGTTCTCTCTCACAGACACTTCATGCTGCCTTAGGCTGCTGTCGCTGCTCGCCTTCTTGCTGCATTTCTACCTTGTGTCCCCTTACTGGGCAAAAATTCAGTTGTCTTTCTGCTTTTCCTTCTGCTCTTCTTCTTGGTGTCAGTAGCACTGTTTGCAGGGCTCCCACAATCAGTCAATTTCTGAAGCAGGCTTTTTGTGAACAAATCATATTTTTTTAACTGGAAATCCACGATGAACTTGGTTACAAATAAGCTACAATTTCAGCAATTTGTTTCCAGCACTGACAGTAATAAATTAAAAGAAAACAAAATTGGATCCCACTGGATAGTGGGACTGAGTGCACCCTCAGCAACTCTGGCGATGACGCCAAGCTGAGTGGCGCAGCTGACACAACACAAGGAAGGGATGACATCCAAAGAGACCTGGAAAGGCTTAAGAATTGGGCCCACGTGAATCTAATGAGGTTCGTCAAGGCTAAGTGTTGCACTTGGATGGAAGCAATCCCAGATATGTGAGCAAGTGGAGAGAAGAATTCATTGAGAGCAGTCTTGCAGAGAAGGACATGGAGGCATGAATGGATGAGAACTTGGACATGAGACAGCAGTGTGCTCTGGCAGCCCAGAAGGCCAGCAGGACTCTGGGCTGCATCAAAAGAGGAGTGGCCAGTAGAATGAGGGAGGTGATTGTCCCCCTCTACTCTGCCCTCGTGAGGCCCCACTGGGAGTACCTGTGTTCAGGCCTGGAGGCCCCAACACAGGAGGGATGTGGAGCTGTTTGAGTAGAGTAGGTCCAGAGAAGGGCTGCGAAGATATTCAAAGAGCTGGAGCACCTCTCCTATGAAGAAAGGCTAAGGGAGTTGGTCTTGTGTCTGGTTGGAAATCAGTGAAGAATAGTGTCCCTCAGGGGTCAGTACTGGGACCAGTGTTCTTTAACATCTTCAATTACATCAACAGTGGGATTGAGTGGACCTTCAGCAAGTTTGCAGATGACACTAAGCTGTGTGATGCTGCTGACACACCCGAGGGACGGGATGCCATCCAGAGGGACCTAGACAGGCTCCAGCAGTGGGCCCAGGTGAACATCATGAGGTTCAGCTGATCAAAGTGCAAGGCCTTGCACTTGGGTCATGGCAACCTCTGCTATTAGTACAAGCTGGAGGATGTAAGGATGGAGCACAGCCCTGCCTCAAAGGACTCTGGGGTACTGGTAGAAGGGAAGCTGGCCATGAGCCAGCAATGTGCCCTTACAGCCCAGAAAGCCAACAGTATCCTGGGCTGCATCAGAAGAAGCACGGCCAGCAGGGCAAGGGACGTGACCCTGCCCCTCTACTCTGTGCTAATGGGACCTCACCTGGAGTACTGTGTGTAAATGTGGAGTCCTCAGTATAGGAGAGATGTGGACCTGTTGGAGTGTGTCCAGAGGAGACCCACAGTAATGATACATGGAATGGAACACCTCTCCTATGAGGACAGGCTGAGAAAGCTGGGGCTGTTTAGCCTGGAGAAGGCTACAAGGTGACCTGGTAGCAACCTCTCAGTATTTGAAGGGGGGCTGTAAGAAGGAAGCGGACAGACTCATTAGCAGGATCCATTGGAATAGAACAAGGGGAAATGGTTTCATACTAAAAGAGGGGAGATTTAGATTGTGCATATGGAATAAGTTTTTTTTACAGGAAGGGTGATGAGGCACTGGAACAGGTTGCCTAGAGAGGTTGTGGATGCCCCATCCCTAGAGACACTCAAGGTCAGGCTGGATGAGGCTCTGAGCAACCTGATTGAGCTGTAGGTGTCCCAGTTCATTGCAGGGGAGTTTGACTAAATGACCTTTAATGGTCCCTTCCAACTCAAACAACTCTATAATTCCAAATCTGATCCTGAATTTAAAATCTCAAGCCAATTGCCAGCACTAATACTTTCTCATCATCTTTTGATTTGTCAAATTAGTTCCTTTTACAAAGATGGTAGAAGAGAGTCCTGTTGTGTATGTTTTCTTCTTGCATTTTATATAGCAGTGGAACATTTGCAAGCCAACAAGCCCCTACTTTGGCATGCATTTCCCACAGGACATCTCTACTGTGAGGATCTTGGAAGCTTCTCTGCAATGTTTGTGCTATAGCACACTATCTCATTCTCTTTCCTCCTCCATCTGAAAAATAAAAGATCCATGCAGTCCCAGCATAAATATCTATGGCACCAAAGCCGCAGGCCACAGGCTGCAGTGGCAGGTCATGAGAAGCACATTCTCTTTTCCTCATTTCTGCTGTGCGGAGATTCTTTGAACAGAGCTGTGCCTCCAGAGTAAAACCCAAGATGTGTCAGGCTAAGTTAATTTGTGGGCTAGGCAAGTTTAACAGTATCCCTTTAAGGATTTTGCACGGAATGTACCGGTGTCTCCAGACTTGGAAAGAGTTCACTTTTCTGAGTCAGGCAATGGGAGCCAAATTCAGATGTGAATCTGTGCTCTGCAATCCTGTAGGGAGTCTGAGTTGGTGTATTTTACACCTTCTTCCGCCTCTCTTCCTCCCAGGAGTGCATTATGCTGACCCAGCTTCCCTCAGACTGAATTTTTATTTATGTTCACTGAGATGCACTCAGGCTCGCATCCACTAGCCACAGTAAAAATGCCCTGGCTCCTCACATGAGCCCCCTGACCATCCAAAGCTGTGTTTAAGGAATTTAAGAAAGTATGAAGTTAGTTAACCCCCCAGGAAAGTGTTGGGAGAGAAGAGTGGATTAAGAAGATCAGCTAATATA
The DNA here is from genome assembly GCF_002078875.1 of Numida meleagris. Taxonomy (NCBI): domain Eukaryota; kingdom Metazoa; phylum Chordata; class Aves; order Galliformes; family Numididae; genus Numida; species Numida meleagris. Next base: position 125,240,145 of record NC_034410.1, read on the forward strand.
AAAACATAAGTCAAAAGTTGGAGGTCTCCTGGCTTAGTTACTCCTGATCTATAGTGAGTGAACATTGTCTGGCCTTAGATATTTGCATTTACACCCTGAATTATTATAAGGTTACATCTAAAATATGGAGCAGGGGAATTTTCTGATATATACAGTGGACCCTGGTTCTGTGCTGGCAAGCCCCAAATCTCCTGGCTATCTGGAGCTGCAGAAGAGAGCTCATCTCCTCCTGCCATCCAAACCAAGAGCATCCCAGGGTCTCAGGAACCATGACTTCCTCAAAGACTAAGCATTTCTCTGTGCTGTGCTAACAAAGGTATGTTATCATAAACATCATTACCAACAATGTTGTAACTATCAATTATGTTCTCATTACCAATGGTATCATAAGTTTAATTATCTACATACTTGCTACTGATACCCTGAAGACAGCTATTTACTACTTCAGAAGAACAGAGAGAGCTGTTGAAGAACATTTACATCCAAAAACTTAGCATAGGTCATCAAGAATATATTCCTGTTCCTATCTGACTGTGACAAAACTTTAGGGCACCTTGAATGTTTAGACTTAAATCACCTAATGACTACTATCATACATTCTGAGTCATATTTGCTTTGTCTTCACATTTATGCAGTAACGTTGTCATGAATACAGAAGAGTTTGAGTTTACACACAGTTTTGCAGACAGGGGCTTTACAGCATGGATGACACTGGTCTATAAAACTTGGAAATAGCATAGACTTCAGAATTAAGGCCTTATTGAAAGTATTTCAATTGTCTGTTCATGGCAGCATTGGAAGGAGATTTGGAAACAACCTGAGAAGACTGCAGTTGCCCTTTAGCTTGGAAATGACATATCCAGTTTCAAATATTCTGCACTGTATCTAGCAAGTACCACGGTTGGTCTTCTACAGTCTGTAACGTCACTATGGAATGTGTCCCACTGATTTATCAAATATGTAGGCTAGCACATTGTGAAGCAGCACATCTTTTGAACTGTTCACATTTGAGAGACACCCAAACCTAGAAATAAGTTCACCAACAGAAATTGTTTTTTCCATTCAGAAATAAAGTTGGTGAACTTGAACATAGAACCGCCAAAGTGACTTCACTGTCCAACTATCTAGCATGGAGGCCCATTTGGCCTGAAATTGGGCATGTGAAGCATACTGGATGCTTGCATGCTGCGCCTGAGCCAGCTTTGAATGGCCATGTTGTGGAGTGCAATTGTGGATGCATAAAATTAATGTCTGAAAAAGAAGTCTGTACATCATCTCAAGAATAACCTCTTTCAGGGATATTCGACCTTAAAACAAAGCTACCTGGAAAGTTTCACCAGCAAATTCAGTGAAATAGTTGTAGCCGCATTTGCTTTGTTAACATTTTGACTGAACAGTCAAATTTTTTAGGCATCCAATTTTGGGAACACCAGTGGGCTTGATGTTGGCCAAGTTCCCAGAGAGACAAAGAATTGTATGAGCCTTGGGAAGAGAAGGACAAATGGTTTGACGGAAATAGTTTTCCCATCCAATCTTGCTGGTGATATTTGATTGGCTTCTGTGGTAGTCTACACTACTATTACCTGTGTTGTTCTCACTCTCTGGATGAATCACATACTTCAGCTTCCTGAGCTGCTAAGCTGGTACCTTTCATCAGCACTAAATTCAGATTGAAAAGGAAATGAAGCCATTACAATTTAGTTAAGGAAACGTGCCAAGAATGAAAGTAGCACAGCCTTAATCCTTTCTTATGACAAAGGGACAATTTTCACAGGTTGTGCATGATAAAAAACTATACTTTTTTATCAAGTGTTACTGTCAGAGAGCCATAGAAAAGTTTTTGTAAAGGGTGTAATTTATTTATATAGTAGAAACAACTTTTCCTTCCAAACATTAATTAAAGTTAAGGCTGTATGTACTGAACTTGGAACAGTTTCTCTTATATCATCTTCTTCCATTGCTTGCCAAAGTGGAAGAGACAGAAGGCTCCATGAAGAAAACATCTCTCAGCATCAGCCAAATTAGCAAATGCAGGCTTTGAAATGAAGGAAAGGTGATCTCTCAGAGTAGTTTATTCCATCAACAATTTCCAGCATTCTCAGGACATCTGTAAGTAGTGTAATCTCAATTTCTTTTTCCTCAGCACTTTGTAAAATTGAATGTATGTGAAGAGAGGTAAGATAACTGATCAAATTTAGCTGTGATTACACAACTGCTATAACTTAATGATTGAGTTTTAATGGGGCTCTGGAAATAGCACAGAAAACAAATTCTCTCTTCTTTTTTTCTTTCTCTAATGATTATGTTTTCCAATACACTTTCTCTTTGTAAACAGCAGGTCTGTTTTTTTCTCCTTTTGAGTGAAAAAACTGACATTTGTTAAAAAAAAATCCTTTTCCTCTTCTGATTCTTTTTTTGTTCCTTCATGTTCCTCTCTTCTTTAGTTCAGTATGAAAGGATTAACTACTCTGAAAACAAACAAACAAACAAGATGTCAGAGGATTAATTTGAAGTTTAGGCCAACATGGAAATCAGGTACATATTCTGCCCTTGTCTGTGATGTGTGGCAAATCATTTAAACTTTCCATCCAACTCAGACTACTCAATTGCTATTTGTTTCATTCATCTCTGAGAAGCTCAAGTTAAAATTGTGAAGACGGCTATCTCAGGCTGATGTATCCTTCTTCTCGTAAGGTGTAGGAATGCTACTCAGAGATGAGGAAGAAATTAATTACTAATTTTTTGTTCATAAAAGAAACGTGACCTAGTGGAGTGTTCCCAAGGTAGACTTCTTAAACTGGGTACAAAACTGCTTTCCTGCAGACATTAGTCCTACTGCCAAGCTTTGGAAGCAACTAACAGGTTTCACTTTCAGCTCCTTGCTCCTCACAGGACTATCCTCTAACCCTACGTTAGAGAGTGTTGTCCAAATGCTTCTTGAACTCTGGCAGCTTGGGGACATGATTATGGCCCTGGGGAGCCTGTTTCAGTGCCTGCCCACCTTCTTGCTGGTATAACATACATACATATATAATTATATATCTGTTCACAAATGAGATCCAGGGAGGGAAAAGTATACTGAAATAAAGGGTAATTCCTGTAGAAGCAAGCAGGAAAAGTGGATCATTGTAGTCAATAGGATAGAGGTTGTTCGTACTAAAACCTGTCAAAGTCAAGACCAGAAGAAGTTTATCTATTTCATAGCATGTTGTGGCTCTAGCCAACCACCTGCATAGCACTCTTTTTGGTCATTTCAACGCCTGTTCTCTGTTATCTGGGTAGATGAAGGTTTCCCCTATGGAAATGGACTTTATTTTCTCACACACTATTGTGGATAAAAACTTCTGGGCCTCGAGAAGACTCCTAACCAGAAATCAGCATCAGAACAAACAGAACTGGGATAAGCTGCTTACTAACATGCATCAATATATAGCCACTGCTAAGCTGAGCCAAAATCACATCAACAGTCCAGTGTATTGTGTGTGTCTGTCATACGCATACACGAAGGTCTGTTCCCATTCTTTGTGCGCTGCCAAAGTGAACAAATCTGTGAAAATATTGAAACAATATTTTGATCCTATATGGTAGAATGCTTTTCACTCCTCCACGTCACTTTTCTCTTTTCATGACAATGTGGCACCTCAGCTCCATATTGAAAATTATATGCAGTTGACTGTAAAAGGAGTTTAGTAGTTACAGCCCTGGATGCCAGATTCTTCTCTTGCAATAGAGCTTATACGAGCTATCACAGAGCAAGAGAAGACAAAGAGCCCCAAGTACAGCTGAGTTTAGGATTTCTGCCAGTAGTGGAAGCTGTAGTTAGCTGAGATTTATACAATCTGTCCAGACTAAATGAGCAACAACAGGTTGGGGTCAGACTCCAGAGACTCTGAGTTTCAAGGTGAATTGCCAGGGCTTGAAGGTTTGTGCTGTGGATGATTGGTCAACATGCCCCTGAGAGCAGGCTCATGCATCCAGCCAGAAATGGGTCGGAGCCTCCCACACATCTCTAAGCTATGTATCTTTATAGGTTCTCTAATCTTTTGCTTCTTTGCCAGCTTCTTACAATGGAAGGAATGATGTTTCAGACATTTGAACGTCACTTATGTTTATGAGTAAGCACTCTCCCCCTGCTTGTTATCAAGCAGGAGTTCAGTGCTGGGGTTAGAGTCATAGAGACTCCAGTTCCTCCTGAACACTTTAAGTAGTTCCAAGTTCCAAGTCTGCAGCCTGGGCAACCCGGTCTGCTAGAACAGCAGTTTGGTCCTATCAGAGCACCATGTCAGCCAGACGTGCTCTGAGTTGTACGCAGCAGTGTCACAAAAGCTTCTCTTCTCTAACTGCTCAGATGAGAGCCATGGTTAGAACTGTTACAGTTCTAGCTTATTCTTCTACTTTTCTGTTTTTTTTCTTCTTTTTCTCTAAGCATGTACTTTTGCTGTATTTTTTGGGCTCAGAAACTGATGTAGTCACTGTTCTCAGTCTTCAGCTGCAACTGAAGGTCTTGCAGTGGAGCTTAGAGCAAGAGGAATGCACAAAGATTGCCTTTTTCTCATTGGATTCCATGCTCTTGAGCTAGTTGCCTGTGGCTCTTTGTATACTAGTCCAATGTGTGCAATTATTTTAAGTCATGCGTACTACAGTCAGTGGGTTTTCCAAAGTTCAAGAACATTGCATGCTGCTCCATTCATGAGTGGGAAATTAACTGCTTTTATCTGGTTCCTCAGTCACCAGACAGCCCTTTGGTGAGCAGGTAAGATGGCTTGTTCTGCATTAGTCACCTCCAGGCAGCTGTAGTCTGCTGAAGAGAAGCCTAGGATGAGCTGTCAGTTCCAGAGTACTGATAGCTTTGTCTAGTCGATATTTGTAACCACTAAAAGGCAGAAGATGACCCGTGCAAAAATAGTTCAGTCAAGGCAGATGAGAAGCCGTTTGAATCACTTCTCATCAAACGCGTTATGTAAGATGAGCAAATAGATCAAACTGGTAGGCTTTAGTAATGGCATTTTCCAGCTTTCAACTGGTGCATCTTTGCTCTAACTCACAGGAGAAATATGTTCTCAGCTGGAATGTGCACGTATCCTTATTCTCCATGGTACAGCTCATTCTCATTTGGAGGCTTTCTTGCACAAACTGGGAATGGTCAGACTGAAAAGCTTCCAAATGTGACACAGTCCAGGTTTTTCTTATAGTGTGTCACTGTCCACTTTTCTTCTCTTTTGATTACACTGCCCACTTGTTCTAACGCTTTAAGTAAAAAGAAGAAAATAAAGGAAAAATTTTGTAATTTTGATAATGTTAGAACAAAATGTTTCACATTTTCAGAATTCCACTTTACTCCCCCACATTGTTTGGCTGAAACAATTTGCTGAATTCAATCCAAACTCCCAAATAGCTTCAGTCATCCTTCATTTTTTGGCGAGCGAACTATTTGTCTAAAAATTTTTGTTCTGCTCAAAAATTTATCGCAAAGTTCTCACAGATGAAATTTAAAACAGAACAGTTGCCACTGCCATGTTTTGGGGGGAGGGAATGACTGAGCATTTGTGGTTGTAAGGATCATGGTGCAGGGACCCCAAAAGCTTTGATGTTAGAAGTAAAAGCTCAGCCAAGCATAGCATAAATAATAACAGGTACCTGCTGGAATTTTCATTGACTTCTATCCTCATACCCTCCGAAGCTGTGGAATATGTGCTGTTTTACATCTCACTGGAGACTTACTGAATTTCAGTTATGCGTCTTGTCTGTCTCTTTAGATTGTGCAATATTTAATTAAATAATGATCTTCAGGTGTTTTGGGGTCCATGGGTAAAAGACAACAGAAAAATTCAATTTCTTCTTACAAATTTATTACTTTGTGTTTATGAGATACTAACTGTGTAGACTTTACTTGCATAAGTAATTTTACTTTTTGTAACATCTCTAACTAATCACAGTTGCAGTATGACAGATCCAAATTAGACAGATGTTTCTTAAAAATGAAATGTCCAAAGGCAACAGTGTTAGAGTTGCCAATGAAAAAAACAAGAACATCTGTAGTTATAAACTAAATTTGAAAGTTTTTCATTCCTTCTTCTATCTTTCTGTCATTTTAGGTCACATTATAATCAATCCGTGTGACTGATTTGTGAAGTCTATTATCTAGTGATGTCAAAAAATGACAATGAAATCTGCTTAATTTGGTGTCGTTTTGTGAACTTCATTATACTTACCAAATATTTCTTCTCGGGTGACAGTTTCTCATGGGCTATTAGACTAGCAAATGCGTATTCCATGCACTTTCAAATGTCTATCAACTTACAGCACAATTCCCGTGGATCTTTTTTTCTCTTTCTAGTTTTATGCAATAAAAGAAAAGATTGCCTTATATTTCTGCATAACATTGCTTATTCTTTAGTTAATTTACATGTAGTGGCAATGTTTTTCCGAGCAATAGATCTGATGGAATCTCAAAAGCGATCATTTTTAATATGGCAGAAAGGTAGAGACAAGAGCCAAGAGCCATATTACAGAATCTGGTTGTTTTCTATTATCCTTTTTCCCATTCAGGATGATGTAATGGAAAATTCAGTTTACTGGTACTTGTGGTATAAATGCCTAGGTAGAATAAAATTGAAGTGGGAAAGAAAGAAAAAGAAGGAGTACTTTCCCCTCTCTGGATACTCTTAATTTATTTTGGGAGATGTTTTGTGGAAGTCAGACTTGTGAGCTGTTGCCCCTATAGAAATGATCGTTACACTGCAGGTTATGGAAGACAGCCAGAGTGACAGTTATTCTGAAATAAAAGGCACACAAAAGTTTGTGTTATAGGTACATGTTTTTCTCTACTTCCGGTTTTCAGTTCAGGAAGCACACCTGATTTTTGTATCCATTCTGAGAAGACTAAGATGAAGCTTAACTCCAGATTTCCCAAAAGGCAGGAGAGGGATAGGTAATTTTTCAAAGGCAGTATAGTGTTGTTTTCATGTGAACATGAGGCAATTTTCTTTTTCAGAGTCTTCATTCCAGTGGTGCAAAGTCTTTGATTCTGAGCACATGTGGACAGAGGAAAGGGCAACCTTACCCACAGGAGCCATTGGTTCCTGCATTATCAAATCACCCAAAGTGTTGTTGGCTGTCTGAACTGGTGGGAATGAGCTTACCTTAAAGTACCATACTTTTTAAAATTGATAGGCCTTTTTAAATTTGATGTGTCAACTGATATGAGTATAAATAAACTCATCAAGGCACATGGGTATTAATATAGCTTTCTGAAAGCAGAACTGACTTTGTTCTTCTTCTTAAACCTCCAGATAAACTATCTACATTATAAAATATGCCGTGGGCCTTCAAACTATGACGCCAAGACACAAAGTGTTAATTCTACATTAAGATTTCAGATATAATTAATTGCTGAAATCCTGACTTGCTATTATCATTCTTTTAAAACACATCTTTAGGGTTTGTCAGAAATTCTATGGAGTCTTAGAGAGTGGAACCGACTCGAGTACTGTAATCAAAAAGAATTAATGGGATTGGACACAAACTAGTCTTAAGATTCAAGTGCTCATTTTTATTTGGAATATTCTCTTTAGGATACACTTAGGGCCTCATTTGGATGATTTTGCATACTATATTGTTAAATTAACAATAAATAAACTAAGTTTTATAAAGATAATAATTAGTTCATGGCTACACTTTGAATGATGGTGTAATGTTTAATGAGATTTTGCTGATAATTAATCTAGTTGATAACTGGAAGATAACATCTGAGGGCCATTATCGACCTGTTCATCAGCCACAAAATAATAATAAAAAAAGATAATGAAAATGCGTTTAATTAGTGCTATCCTATGGTGAAGACCCTAGAGCTTGTCAGCGGAACACAACTGGCTCTTTGCAGTAGCTACCATAAAAGGCCCAAACTGAGTTGGATTCTGCTTCTTTTGTTGACAAAGGGGAAGGAATTCTGAATTTTCCTTCCTCTGTCTCCAAGTCCAATGCTGAAAGCAATTTCATTTCCTCACATAAGAAATACATCCAGGCTATATATGTACACGTATGTGCACACACACATATACATTTACATTTGTATATTTGCATGGGCATACATACAGATACCCACATACATATATGTATTTGGGTAAATCTAGTACATATGAATATATATATATACATATGTATATACATGTGTTTTTATATACGTACATATATATATATGTGTAATCTTTTTCTACTAAAGTTAATAACCAGCGATTTAGCTTCATTACTCAGCCTGTTGTTGAAAGTCCTGTCTATAATTAAGGGCAAGACTAAATCTTCATCCAACTTCTTCCAGAGTTTGATGGGTGGGAGGGATTCAGGCTTAGGGCTTTAAGTTAGCTAATGCTACAAAGCATACAGGGATTGTTTCTTAGATTTGAACCTGGAACCCAACTCCCCAGACGTTCTGAGTCCTGATCTGATACTGTCAAGTAGACTCTACTAGAGCTACTACTTATCACAAAAAAGCTAGGATAGCATTTAGCAAATAACTATCTCAGGTAGTATGAACTCTCTATACCAAACATACTGCTTTCTTTGGCTAGGCAATAACTCCTGTATTTGTTTCCCATGATACTTTTCATTGCTTTGCACAGAGCTTTCAAAAGAGTTAAATGGTAGTATGTTTACTTGAGACCAATAGAAAAGGTCTTTAATGGCTCAAAAATCATTTTTGTATTTTACAAGAAACTTTCAAATATGATGGCCAAAATATTTAAAATATGTGTCCCTGTGGTGATGTCATCCTCAAGGGAAACATACTTCTGATATGAAGTATTCCCATTAGGAATCTTGGAGATCTTACATCTGTATTCTTAACCTCAAGAGTTTATCAAATGATAATAGTTAATTGTAGAATGGGATGTCATCTAACAAAGTGCTGGCAGGCGTGTTGGCCGGTAGTTATAGGTCATTGCACAAATATTTGTAGAGGAAGTGAAGGCTTCATTTGGCCTTAATATCAGACATCTTAGACAAATATTCCTGAAGTGAATAATGTTCAGATTCAGGCAGAACCAGATTCTTGCTGATCATTTTGAAGCAGTAGGAAATCAGCCATGTGCACACCCCAGAGGGGTGGAAATGCCCTGTGATTGTAGATCTCTCTGAAATCAAAGACTGCAATGTTGTTCCTTGGTTAGCAGTGATGCCTAGATACACTACTTGATCATCCTGATCATCAAACTCACCACTTTCAGGAAATACCGACTTGCTTGCTGAAGTATTTGGGAATCATGGGACACCTCCTTCTCCTCCATTGTTGGCACTGAAATGCTACGGTATCCACCTAAGGAGGCAGCTGGTGATAGAGCTCCAGGAAGAAGGTCTTTAGTGTTGACTTTCAGCAGGAGTAATCTATAGTGTCTGACCCTCTCCTACTTCTCCAACTCATGGCAGGGAGCACTCTATTTTGGTACGTTTTCTACCCATCAGTGATAGCAGCAGATACTTTAACCTGAGTTGGCCACCAGCAGGGCTCGAGCATGGATTGTCCCTCCAAGATGTTAATCCAAATTAACCAGAGGTGTGAAGCGGATTTACCAGCTGTAATAAAGCATTTGTTTTCAGATTTAGCTTAACCCCGTTACGGGTGGAATGAAGTTGGGCTGAAATTAGGTCACTCTAATTCTGAATAGTAATATGTGCACAAGAGTTTGATAGGCTGTAACTAATCCACTTAAAGCTAATTCAGATTGCAGTCCAGGGCTGTCCGCCTGGAGACAAGGCTATGCTGTATCTCACAGCATTACTCCAACAGCACAGCTGGTGGCAGGAGGCCAGCTCCTGCCCCGATGCACCTCCAGCTTTCCCCATGCAGCCCTGTGCAGATAGAGAAATCATGACGTTGGGATCGGAACTGGCCCTAGCAGTTGTTTTCCTGATGAAGCAGATAGGAGCACTCAGGCCTGCCAGTGGCACTGTCCTCCAGCAATGAGAAGCCCCGCAATGCAATGCAGCTGTGCTGGAGGAATGCGAGCCCGTGCTGAGAGCAACAGTGGAAACTGCAGGCTTGGCTCTGGAGCCTGCTCCCTCCTCACTTGCTCAGGGCGACGATGGCTGCAGTGAGAGCAGGATTCCCAGAGCAGCAGAAGTTGGATTCCTGCTATCAGCCAGCACAGCTATCAAACCAGCTTCCATCTCTGTGTTACTGGCACGGATAGCTGAGGCTCCAGTCAGAGATGCTTGTGTGGAGGATTCCAGAGCCACCCAAGTCAGGGCCACAGAAGAGACCACAGATGCTCTGTGTCCTGCCACATATACTGTAGAAAGCATACTAAAGTGCCAAGATAGTTTAATCTGGGTGCTGGTTGGATGTTGGCTGTCAGCTCTTTTGGCATTTTCTTAACCGTTCTTCAGTCCACACCCTAATTTTAGGGACAATGTGCAGGAGCAGTGCAGTAGACAGGCCCTGTGATTGGCAGCACAATGCTTAGGCTGCTGGGCATCTTGCACCTCCAGACAGCAATGGTTGGGGCTGACCTTTCTTGTCAGGTCAGGTTTTCTAGAGGCAGACCAAGACACCTCTTGCTCCCATCTCTTTTCCCAGAGGTAAGTCCATGCCTGACCCATCTGCAGCATGCTGCTGTGGCCTCTCTCAGCCTTGCAAGATGCACCTGGGCCACCTGGGGTCCTGTGTGTCATGCACAACAGCAGCCACCTCTGCAGGCTGACCTTCCCACTGGAGGAACCCCTGCTCAGCAGCATACCCTGAGGCAGCTCAGCACCACTGTCCCTCCTCAGCTTGTGCTCCATCTGCCCTGGGTCTGCATGGAAGAGGTATGGGAAAGAAGCAGTCCTACACTCATCCATAGTTTGACAAAAGTAGAATAAAACAGTGTTCCAGACTTCCTTTTTTCCTTTTGAGGTATGAAAAACACAAGTCTCCTCTTACTGGCAATTTTATTTATCCATGCAATATGTACAGCTAAAAATAACCCACAAGTAACACTGCTGACAGTTGTCATCCTGGATACAATCCATTAATTGTTATGACAGTTACACCATCAAAGTCTCTGGGAAATCTACTTATGTTTATCTCTCAGATTTGGAAAAAGTAACATGCAGTGATGAACACTCAAGATAATATGATTTTTTTTTTTTAATCTGAATATGCCCCCAAAGACTTCTTGTGTTGTATATATGCCACTAAGGGAGATCTTCAAAATCGAATGGGTTTGCCATGAGGCTGTCTAGCCTTTAGAAGGCTGAGCCATTTAGGTGTTACGTTTCAGTCATGGAAGGCCATGATTTAAGTACAAAGTGGAGGCAGAGAGTGAAAGAAGCTGTTTGGTTCTTGGCATCCTCATGTTTGCACTGATCTTTGCTATGCGTTAACCTTCAATCTTGCACAATGTCAGCAAAAAAAAGGCCGTGGGATGGGCAGAGCTGCATATGATATACCAGATGGCCTTTGGTGGTCAGCAACAGATCTTTGAAAAGTATAAAGTGCTCAGGTTGAATTTCTGTGTCTGATAAGTAACAAAGTCTTCTAAAGAAAATATAATTTGTAAATTCAGTAAACCACTGAAATGACCTGAATTTCTGTAAAGTCATGCCCTTGTTAAAAATTATATTTACCTTTTTATTTCATTTTTACGCAACAGAACAACCTGGAAATTGTATGTTAGGAGGTTTACTTTTTTTACCCTTTTCCATTGTTAAAATCATGAGTAAATGTGTGGAAATGCCTGGCTTTGCAGAGAATTAATATATGGTATTGTGACTCAAGATACCTTAAACGGTTTGAGTGACATCTTCATCTCTTCATAATTTTAAGTATTGAAGTTAAATGTGTATAATAAACTATAAAAGTCATTTTAGCTACCTTAAAGTTCCTGTCTCACAACAAATTCTTCTATAACAACACATCTTTACTAATCCCCCAGTCACAGTATCCTTCAGCCTGGTTGGAATATGAACATCTAATGTTCAATATATATATAAACATTTAAAAACCTGAACAAAACTAAAACGAATTTTTCAGAATCTCCAAATAAAATGGAAAAAAACCCCAAACCAAGCAAGAAATTAACAGAAGTTCCAAAGTTATTTTTCTCGTCTTAAAGTCACTTGTATGGAGATGTTTATGTTTTGGCAAAGGGCCTTTATTATGTTCAGACTGATTTGTTCCTCTCAAGTTGCAATTTTTGTAATAGGTAAGAAATGGCAGAATTCGATTCACCTCCCTCTTCAGTTCAGATGCTATTGCCCCCATCTCACTCTCACCTATTCAGAGAAGGAATGTCATGTACAGCATGCTATTATTTTTTTGTTCAAGTGAAAGGACATGCTATTTATAAAACATACTCACTTTTCCACACCTAAAGGGCAAAACTGAGCCTTTTGACTTTCCACCTTTCCAGATGTGAAATTCCAGATCAGACACCAACCTAGAACAACCTTTTTTATGGGCCATCTCTTCACCTCTTTTCCATTCCTTTTCGCTGCCAATAAATTGCTTAAAAAGCAGTTTTGGCTGTCTGAGAACTCTGTCTCAGAAAGAGTGTAGCATGTCTTGAGTGGCCTTTGACTTCTTAGTGTTTCTTGGTACAGGCAGATTTAATATGGATAAGAGAGAGAAGAAAAACAAATAAACAAATGGATAAATTTATTTCCTAAATTATTAAATAATCTGATAAAAGAACAAGTCAAACCTGACCAGTACTTCTCCCCAAATAAATTTTATCCAATTGACCCAAAGTTTCTAATTTGAGATTAGGAACAATTCTACTTATGCCTCAAGGATTTTTATGATGTTGAAAGTCTTATTCCATGAGACTGACCATGTTGAGTTGTCTGGCAGCATAAATCGATCAGCCTACATCCCCTTGGTCATCCGTGGATATCCTCCAGTGGCTATTCCGCATTGTGGTCGAATTAATTCATGGGTTTTGCATTCTAATTCCAAAAGTAGCACGTTGGAAGGAACAAATCAGACAACAAACTCATTTAATTTTCATTAATTCTTTGAAGGACATATGTGTTATTCTTCTGGTTCATTTGGGTTCCTCCTCGTAGGTTTATGTCATTTCTGAGAACAGAAAAAAGTAATATGAAATAATACTTTGCAAAATCATATGGGTTGGTCTTATTTACCTTTATCCACCTTTCTTTCCTTTGTGCTTCCTCTGTGGTGGTGCATGCCTTTGCTCTGCAAGACAGTATTACTATATGCTCTGTGAACACCATGGGAAAGGTTGCCTTTGGATAAAAACAGAAAATAATACTTAAGGACACAAGACTCTCCTGCATTCATTGCCCCTGGTTCCTTCACTCTAGAGTATCTTGCAGTGTGGTGGTTCGTGTGACTGTGATGCTATGGAGCATACAGGGTTTTCAAGAGATGCAGGGAAGATGTGTTAGCTTATCCTCTGTGTGGAGAAGCAGATTTAATATACTGGGCTCCTGAATGGAGTGGTTGATGGGCTGGGTGAGAGTTTGTGCCTCTGGGTCAGATGAGAGCTCGATGAGGATGGCAATGTGCTGTGACAACCCAAGTAAGGTGAAGAAGTGGGCAAAGGTTTCTTCTTAAACCATTCAGGAAAGTCCTGTGTGGTTGTTTTTTTTTTTTTTTGTTGTTGTTGTTGTTGTTGTTGTTTGTTTTTAAATGCAGGATTTCAACTTCCTGTCATTGTCTAGAAGAGCAACACTGTGGGACACAAGCAGTCAAAGAGGTTTCGGGGGGATCAGGAACTCTTCTTGGTAGGCATTCTGGATGGGCCAACCAGGGGCTCTGCACAGTTAGATCTGCATTTACAAAGAAGAATTGGTTGGGAATGTGACTGTTGCTGGCAACCACTATTTCAGCACCCACAGAATAGTGCAGTTGAAGATCATGAGTAGAAAGAGTAGCTGAATACAGTCATAGTTTGGCTTATTCAGGAAATGGACAGGTGGGATCCTTTGGTAAGAGCTCTGAAGGTAAAGAGCTTGTGAAATCTGGCCCCACGAACTCAAATACAATCCATCCCAGTACCCAGGAAAACAAGTAGGTGTATCAGGAGACTGACTTGGCTAAACAGAGAACACAAATGTCAGCTCCTGTCTGAAAAACTGTCAGGAAGTGAAAGCAACAAGGAGTGGGCCACAAGAGAGTTTAGGAACAATTCCAAGGTAAACAGGGACAGTGCTAGGAATGCCAAGGCTCACCATAGAAGTTAGTTGCAAAAGATGTCAACAGCAAGAACAGCTTCTACTATTGCTTCAGTAAAAGGCTGAACAGGGAAAGCGTCATCCTGTAGCTGAAAGGGGAAGGTGATCTACTGTCAGCAGATAAAATAGAGCTCAGGTACATGCTGCCTGCTTTGCCCTGCTCTTCATTGACAAGGTCTCCCAGATATCTGTGCTTATTGAAAGGGTTTGAGGGTGATGGGAATAACCAGCTCTGGCTGAGGATCTTGTCAGGAATTATCTGCAAGAACTCAGTCTGCACAAGTCCACGAGACAAGGTACGTTGCATTGTAGAATGACAAGGGACAACAGAAAATTTTATTTTCAATTCCATTGAAATAAATGAGTTTCCAACTGGATATAAGAAGAAATTTTTTCCCACATGGACAATCTTGTAGCAATCAAGTTTCAATCTTGTAGCAGAACAAATTGATCTCCTTGTGCCTGGCTTGCAGTCACGGTGGACACATCCTCCACTGTTATTGTGGCTACACAGCACACAAGGTCAAATTCGACCGCAGCACAATCTCATTGGGCTACTGCTATTGCCATCATGGGCTTACCCAGTCAGATCAAAACTGACAATGGATCTCGCATTCGAGTGGATCTCCGCGATCCACGCAGGAGTGGTTAGCCGCCTGGGGAGTCACCCATACTACGGGCATTCCTGGTAACTCCCAGGGTCAACCTATAGTAGAACGCACAAACCACCTCCTCAAGGATAAGATACGCGTGCTTGGGGAGGGGGAAGGGTACAGAGAGAAGATACCAGTTGGTAGACAAAGAGAGGTTCTGATGAAGTCCCTCCATGCATTAAATCATTTCAAACGCGGGGATAGTAGGCGAACCCCCATGCAGAAACACTGGCAACCCAATATCCTAATGGAGGGACCCCCAGTTAAAGTCAAAATGGACGATGGCTTGTGGGAGCCGAGCTGGATGGTTTTGGTTTGGGGTAGAGGTTATGCAGCAGTCAAACACCGAGACTCTGAGAAAATTATCTGTGTGCTGTCGCGAAAGGTGAAGCCGGCTGTCAGTAAAATAGACGACAAGGAACATGTTAAAGCTGAGGGAGCTCATCAGGATCTGAGTCTTTTGTTTGCAGGCGATGCTTCTGGGAAAACCTTGGCCCACGGGAAGCCCGAGAATGATGATCAAAAGACCCAGTAAATCAAACAAAGATCCTGACACGGAACGACTGATTCCTCTGAGAAGTAATCCTTCTGCAAAAAATTGTACTCCTGTGTCTCTCATTATTCCTAGCCTTTTCTTTAGGGGAAAGCGCTCGCCTTATACAGCAACCAAAAAATATTTGGGTTACATGGGCCAACCAAACGGGACAAACAGATTTTTGCCTTAGCCTACAATCTGCCACATCACCGTTTAGAACATGCCTAGTGGGAGTTCCTGTGTGGGATCCCATGTTGTTTAAGGGATTCACCAAAGACAATAACACGGAGTGTAAGGAGTGCTGTGGTAAAAAGAATGGTATGGTGTATGATATGGGCGAACATATGGCCTGCGTCATCTGTTCGCTTAACGGGACCCTACCATGGGACCCTCCGGAATTGCAGCTGTTAGGGTTTCAGATGGTTCCTAATGAGACCTGGAACAATGGTTCGCGTTGGAGGCATGGGTGCTTGTGCTTCGCGGGTTTTGGGGGAGATGGTCCACTTTTGGACAGCATGGTGCATTGGCACCTGTTGAATGAGGGTGGTCCGTACTGGGACCCGAAAGAAAACAAGCCCAAACCCTTCACCCTTGTCAATCCCAGGAACGTTGACACCTTCTCCTGGGAAGGGTCGTTTTGTGGATACACCATAAATGATACAAGGTGGTTTTGCAGCCCATATGACGATTACGACTGCTGGAGAGAATGGGAGAGGCACTGTAGAGTTTGGGGAGGTGTATGGTTCAATCAAACCTTCCGGTCTAACTGCACCTGGGGAGGCTGTGCCAATAAGTGGCCTCAGTATGGAGTCGGATATACCCTTCAGTTAGGGGGTAGTGAGATATCACGCCTTTGGAACAATGATACTGCAAAAGTGTTACTCCCAGGCACATTCTTGATCTGCGGTGACCGTGCGTGGCAAGGCGTCCCTAGGAATCCAGTGGGAGGGCCTTGTTACTTGGGCAAGCTAACGATGTTAGCTCTAAGCCACAGAGCTTGGATGAAATTGTCGGGGAATTTCACACACAGCAGAAACCGACGTGGAGTGCACACACTCCGGGAAGATTGTGATGGTGATGTTAAGTTATGGAGTGTCACGGTGCATGTCTTTGCTTCGGTCCTAGCGCCTGGTGTCGCTGCAGCACATGCCCTGCAGGAAATAGAGCGATTGGCGTGTTGGTCGGTTAAGCAGGCAAACGCCACTACAGAGGTATTGAGCGAGCTGCTCATGGATGTGGATAACATCAGACATGCGGTGCTTCAAAATAGGGCCGCCATAGACTTTCTTTTGCTAGCCCAGGGCCATGGATGTCAAGACGTGGAAGGCATGTGTCGCTTTAATCTATCTGACCACAGCGAGTCTATACACCAAAAGCTGGAGTGGATGAGAGAACATACGCAGAAGATAACGATCAATAACGATCCGTTTGGTGATTGGCTGAGGAATCTGTTTGGTGGACTAGGACCGTGGGTCATCCAAATACTTAAGGTGATTGGTGTAGTGCTTGTAGTATTTATCTGCATTATGTTTTGCTTGCCATGCTTAATGGGATGTTTGCAGCAGTGCTTACAGAGAATGATGGAATGAGCTTTTGATCAACGCATGGAATTTCATAGACTGCGTGAACGCTTGTAGTTAGTTTTAGGATGGCTAGTGGTGAAATATGCATTTATATTATGTGTGAGTTTTGATAGTAGATAACTTTGTTAGGAAATAGATATAGGGATGGGATACTTGCGGTCGCGCTGTAACAGGATAAGGTTTTCCGAGGATGGGGAGGGAGAAATGTAGTAGGCGGAGAATCTGCGCACGGGATGTAATGCAGTAGGACCTCCCCTGCTCTGTTAGTAGGCGTAGACGATGGGCGTTAACAAAGCTAACGAGGCTATATAAGATACTGTAAAGTTACAATAAATGCCATTTTGCTGCTCATCAAATTGGTGTGCACTTGCAGTGAGTGGTCGGGGACGGGAAGTCCTTACGGGCAGGGCGACAAGTGAACGGAATCGGATGTGGTGGAGATCACAGAGGTTGCGCTGCCTCTGTCCTTGAAGGTTTTTAAGATCTGACAGAATACAGCCCTGAATAACCTGTGCTGACCAGGGACAGGATCCTGCTTGGAGGAGCAGGTCGGGCTAGGAGCCCCTTGGGTCCCTTCACATCTGAATTATCCTGTATTGTTCTGAGGGTGGTAGCAATCTGGTGGAATTAGTTGGCCATGAGAAGATCTAACACCAAAGCTGTCATCCCTTTTCTCCCTGACTCCAAATGTTCATCTTGATCCAGCTTTCTGGCAAAATAAAAGTACACAAATAATTCACTTTCCATGATATATGGCCACACAAATCTTAAAAGCAATGAAAGTGGAAGGAAAGAATCAGTTGGATCTGTCTTCTATTAAAAAGATTACAAGTGAAATTCTGTATTCAATGGATGGGTGGATACTGTGATTGCCAAGCTCTTCTCCCAGGGACAGTGAAAATGAATCCATATACACTGCTCCAGGACAAGGAAAACCAGCTGCCAGGCAGAAAGCTGCATCTCTGGTTTTCATTGTGTTAGGTGTTCACACAGCAGACTATTGCTGTTTGTTTAGTGAGTGACTGTGTTACAAAGCCTCAAGCAATAGGTCAGGTAGGTTGAGTGTTACAGTTCCAGGCCATCTTTCTATCAGATTTGCATGTGTGGAGATTTTTGAGTTCTATAGTGACTCACCACCTGCAAAAGCAGACAACATAATGGAAAAAAAGAGCTACACTTAAAATGTTGTTTTTATCCATAGCTCTGTAGCATAAAGAAAGTTATAAAAATACTTGAAGAGAGACTTGTTTTTTTCTTCTGTTAACTCTTTCTTGTGCCATCACAAGGACATTGTTAAAGCACAACTAGAGATAGACCAAAGAAATTCTCCATGTTGTGTTTCCTGAATGTCACATCAGCAAGGAAGGCAGTTGACAACCAGTGCTCCCTGCTAGTTTGCTGAGAAGTAACTGAGGCAATGAATTCAGAACCAACAGGGAAGCAGGGGCAAATGATCCCTGAGTGCTCTAAGCTCAGAGGGGAGGCTGAGCTTGGGAGTTTCCTAGTTAAACCTGGTCATCAAACTACCCCCCACTCTGGATTTTTGTTGCTTTGGACAGATAGTCCAGCAGCTAGGTTCTAACCTAGAAAAGATGAGGGTAAACAAAAAGCAGAATAAAGAACATAATGGATATAACAAAAGTGGATCAATCAGACTTAAAGAGCTATCTTCTTTTGTGACATGATGCCTATCTAGAAAAAAGAAAATGCATAAGAATACATTTATTAACTGCTACAAAACTGCTAAGATGGAGTTTCTTTTTTTTTTTTTTACTATCTATATGAATGTGTTTTGTACAATCACTATGCTAAAACTCTAAAACTGGCTAAGCAGAGAAAAGTAATCACCAATTATATCATAACTGGCTGGGAAGGTGCTATTGACAAAGGATGTGAAGGATATTTTAAAACTAATCTTACAAAATGCTTTCATCTGCCTTAGCACATGGATAAATAAGTATATTAGTGGCACTTGCTGCTGGTATCAAACTGGGAAGCATCATTAGCTCAGAGGATTTCTGCAGGTAGGAGGTTCAGATAACATAGGTCTCATGGCAAAGCCATGCTTTTATGTATAAAGTACAAGAGTTTTCTGGTGTTTAAAGACTTCATAAATATGAAATGCTAGAAGAGAAGGAAGATGGGGAGGGTACCGGTCAGCTACAGGACATCTGTGAGACATCTACCTCATCCGAGTGAGCGAAGTTTATTTGATCTCGGAAGATACAAGGTATTATCAGTAGCAGGAGGGAAGGATCGATGCTGGTGGCAAGGTCTCCTGCAAAGACTGTGTGTGAGTGCTCTTCTATCAGGGCAGCGGGATGGCTGGAGCAGGAGTGCTTCTTGTATGAGATGAGATTTGGGCAGTTAAATCTTCTTAGCTCAGCAGACTGAAGAGTGAAGAGGGACCTAACCATAAAAATACATCACAGGAACATCAGAGATGGAAGCATGCTGTGCTGGAGGACATGCAAGAGTAGGTGGGAATACACTATGCATATATATTGGATGGAAATGAGAAGAAATTTCTCAGTAATAGTGATATTCTGGAATAGGTATCCAAGTAGAGTAACAAAGGCATATGGCTGGTCTAGTTTTGTATTGCAGTAGATGTTTCTTTCTGTCGGTGCTCAGGTTAGAGACATACTACAGGAATTGATGAGTTTGCAAAAATAACTGTGTGTGTTGGGTGCTTATTATAGCCAACCAGTTTTGTTCCTTTCTGTCACCTCTTCCAAATGATTTAGAGCAGTGAAATTGAGGTTGTTTTCCCAGATTTCAAGTCAATGACCTAACTACAGGACTGGCTTCTGCAGTGTAGGCATTTTCTTGCTTTCATTTGCTCTTCCTTTTCAGTTCATAAGGTCTTGATTTCCATCTTTCTGTGGAAGAACAGTGAGAAATTAAAATACTCACTGCATTGAAGGTGGGACTACAGAACTGATTCCTATTCAGCTTGAGCCTGAGAGTTACTTCTTGGCCCAAGGTGTGCTTACCAACATCCCATCTGCTGCATCTCCCTCTGTTAACAGGGCATGGAAATGCATTTTAATTGCTCAAGGAGGTCCACTGCTGAGTTTGGAAAAGTGGGAGTCACACACAGCACTTTTGGTAGCTGTTGGTGGGATTTCACCACCAATTCTCCCATCCTTTAGTACAGGCGTGGTTGGTCCTGGCCTTGGATGATTCTTGCACATCACAGCCAACAAACCAGAATCTGTTCTAGCTGAAACTTGTGGCAAAATTTTCATTATGCTCTATAAGAGTTGGTTGATGGATGAAACAATCTGCAAGAGATTTTTCCAGAAAAGCACAAGGTTATCCTTTCAGTAGATACCAATATCTTTCAGTAACATGCAAGATCAAGGAACTTCCCATGAGTTTTTCTTTTGTGTTGGTGTGTGATTTTGCATAGGTCTCATTTTAAGCATCTTCTGGTGAATTTATATTGTAAATAGTGAAAAGGAAACAAAAATCTTAAACACCAGAATCCAGCACAGTGAAAAATGGGAGCTAAGGATCAGAAAACAAGACTGAATCTCTTTAAAATATACTGAAGAATTTATAAAATGCACAGAAAGCTCTCAGTGTTTTCCTCTGTCCGACCATCAGCTTAAGCTTTCACTCATAGCTGGGATCTGATTTCTTCAAATAATTGAGTTAACTGACTTCCAAAGAGAATGGCCAGCCCCAAGGAATGTAGAAGGCTCTCAGTATTTCTAAAATATTTTAAAATATATTACATCTATTTTAAAAACTGTCCACTTCAGTTAAGTGTCCACACAGTATTATGACAGCTTCTCAGATCAAGCTCCAGCTGTGCTTGTAACGCCCTTTGCATCTGATTCTTCAGAGCCTCAGAGAGCACCACAGTGAAAGACTCATGAAAAAAAATAAAACAGCCTTGGTTTGGGTAAGGTGTAAATTCCACTGTGACGTGGTCTTGGGTCCCACGTCACAAAAAAGTGAATAATTTTACAGCTGTGATCTCATCCTGTCCAACGTTGCCTACCACCATGTCCAGTCCAGAAGTGCGCCATGCTGTTGAGTTATGGCCCTCAGGTACTGGCAGCGGTTCTGTTTTGGCTACAAATTAATCACTGGCAGAGAGTCATTATACTTAAATAATCTTGCAGGCGTTCACCCTGTAACATTACCAGGAAATAAAAGTATTTGCTGAAAGTCAATCTCCACCTAAAATTGATAGCATTATTTTACTTTTTATATTCCTGTTAAAGGTGCGTCTTGTTAATTTTTCTACATTTAAGTGAACTTCTGCAGGTAAAATTTAAAGCAACCTGTCTGACAGTAAACATTAACAGTGGCTAAAATGCAGGAATGTTAGGAGTAAATCCGTGTCAAAATCACCTATTTCCCCTGAAGAAACACAGCCTTTCTATCAGCTATGTAGTTTTATTACACCCAATTTCAGTTTCCTTGTTAAATGAAGATCTCCTTAAGCCTTTCCATTTCTCCTGCTCCATTCCCCATGGTTCACAAGTACAATAGTGAATGTAAGCTACAATAAAAAGGTCATTTTCTTCTTTCAGCAACAGTAACACAAGTGGCTGCATTTCCTGATTCTGGATTAAGTTCAAGATTTCAAATACGACCGGGCTCGTTTCTGATTAGAAAGTTTGATATTTATCACAGACTTTCCTGTCTTCCATATCCAGTGCGAGTGAGATTGTAAAAAGGTAAACTGAAAGGAACCATTCTTTTATTCAGCAATTAACCCCATCTGAGTAAATAATACGGTGTTGTGCACTTGAGCCTTAGCTGTTATGCACTGAATTCAGAATTCAAAACGGCTTCAAAGCCGCGTTCGTGAAATGATGACAAGATGCTGCAGAAACAGCTTTTCATGTGGAATATAATGCAAGTATTGTATTACACAGTACAGTAACAAATAGAGTATAGTTGTAATGATATAGCAGATAAAGTATCTGGAAGTACTTACCTGAGGGAAACTCAATCTTATTTTATTTCAGTGCTCGAGGCTTATAAACACAGTGTATGGGCTTGGAACTTAAATATTAGAGGAATCATTTTATTGTGGGGAGGAGCAGGTAATGTTTCTGATTACAGGCAAACAAAATCTCTGTGCCCAAACACAAGGCAGAAATAGTCCAAATTCCTGCAGGCAGTCTTGCAGCATGACTTTTTTTTCTACAATAGGCTCACAAAGTCCAAAAGAAGTAAAATGCCCCCACAAGTGGCAAAAGCCCCATGTGGGCAGGGGTCGCAGTGAGGGATGCTGTGTCCCTCCAGCTGTGGGGTGAACGGAGTTGGTGGGGAGAAGGGTCCGCGGGAGGGACTGTGCCCATGGGAAGGTTCTGGAGCCCCCATGGAGGGTCTAGCATCCTGTGCCAGAACCACAGCACAGGAATTTTATTGTAAAGGTCCTGTCAGATCATTCTCCCTGGAGTCAAAAAAGAAAAGAAGAGAGAGAGAAAACTGCAAGAACATAGAAGGTATGCAGTTTAGGCATACATGTAACAACATAAACATCAAATTAACTGCAAGGCGTTGTAAGACCTTTTGAAATTTGGTGACGATAATTCTCTTTTCCATTCTCAAACTCTGTGAACCCCTCAAGAGGTGCTGCTTTGCTCCTCTCAGTCTAAACATCACTGTACAATGACTGGACATGACTGTATATAGTTGTACAAGAGAAGCATAAAGAAGAAAGGAAAACCCCAGCCCCTTCATTTGTGATGGCTGTTATGGCTAAAACTGATGACTGACTGTTCCTTTAAGTGTTGTATAGATGCTAAGTAAATTAATATATTATATCTTTGGTTTGAAATGCCCTATGCCAATGGTTCCATTACAGACTGATAAGTGAACATCTCAGAAAGAAAAGAGTGAATCTGAGGACAGCATAGGAAGTTCATCCAGGTGGAAGTGTCCAAATAGTTGTGTAAGAGCATTTTGTGGCTCTTCTCACTGTAGCAGGGCATTGTCTATCCAAGGTCTCTTGCAAATATTTGGAAGAGTGCTCCTGCTATGCATTTATCAGGTTCACTAGAAACAGTGTCCTGGAACACAAGCTCGCTTTGGCTCAAGCAACAAATGTAATTAGAATACACACAGAATCATAGGATCATAGAATCATAGGATCATAGAATCACAGAATGTCTTAGAGACCTTAAAGATCATCCAGTTACAACCCCCCACTGTAGGCAAGGCTGCCACCCATCAGCTCAGGCTGCCCAGGGCCCCATCCAACCTGCCCCAGGGATGGGGCATTCACATTTGCTCAGGACAATCTGTTTCAATGTCTTGCCATCCCCTGAGTAAAGAATTTCCACCTAATATCTAACCTAAATCTCCCCTCTTTTAGATTAAAACCATTCCCCCTTGTCCTCTTACTATCAGACCATGTAAAAAGTTGGTCTCCCTCTTGCTTATAAGTCCCTTAAGTACTGGATGGCTACAATGAAGTCTCCCCTTAAGCTAAACAAGCCCAACTGCGTCCACCTATCGTCACTGGAGAGGTGCTTCAGCTCTCTTCTCACTTTCACAGCTCTTCTCTGGACCCACTCCGACAGTTCCTTCTTGTGCTGGATGCCCCAGGCCTGAATGCAGTACTCCAGATGGGGCCTCATGAGGGCAGAGTAGGGGGGGACAACCACCTCCCTCTCCCTGCTGCCACCCCTCTCTTGATGCAGTCCAGGGTGCAGTCCTTCTGGTCTGCAAGTATACAGTGCTGGCTCATGTCCAGCTTCTCATCCACCAGAACCTTCAAGTCCTTCTCCACAGGACTGCTCTCAAGGAGTTATTCTCCCAGACTGGACACATATCTGGGATTGCCCCATCCCAAGTGCAACAGCTTGCATTTGATCTTGTTGAATCACTTTAGGTTCATGTGGGTTTACATCTCAAGCCTGTCCAGGTCCCTCTGGATGGCACCCCTTCCCTCTGTTGTATCAACTGCACCACTCAGTTTGGTATTATCAAACCTGCTGACAGTACCTCGATCGCACTGTCTATACCATTGATAAAGATGTTGAAAAGCACTAGACCCAAGACCAATCCCTGGGGGACACACTTGTGACTGGCCCTCACCTGGGCATAGAGCCATTGTCCACAACACTCTGGCTGCAACCATTCAACGAATTCTTCATCCACGAACTAATCCAACCTTCAAGTCCGTATCTCTCCAATTTAGAGATAAGGATGTGGTGTGAGACCATGCCAAAGGCTTATGCAACTCCAGCTAGACAACTTCAGTTGTTCTTCCTTTGTGCACCAAAGCCATCACTCCATCATAGAAGGCCACCGAATTGGTTCATTGAGTGAATTCTGGCTTTGAGCAATGTGATACTGCCAAGCTGTTTGCTGACTCTTCAGATCTCTGAAGAAGGGAGGGAGAATTTCAGCAAAGTGCACAAGCAGAAAGAGAGTGAGTTGCGGGGGTCAGTGTACTGGTGTTTGTGAGGTGATGGGATTTCACTGTCAGATGACAAAATGCTAATAGTTATTTGCAGAAAGATCTGTGCTCCAGTTTGCCACATCTGTGACATATGAGCACTGGGCACCATGGGCCTAGATGAACAAGAAATGTAGTCTCCACTGCAACTGTCCACCAGCAGGTTTAGTAATTTTCCTACAAGAAAGCTTTCTGCTTCTTCTGACAACTGTGGATGATATGCTCATCTGTGCAGGGCTGGAGAGGGGCTGGAGAATTGAGGTAGGAAAGGTCCTCAGCTTACAGATGTACTGACTTTTCTTCAGCAGCATGGATCCTTCTGTGAGAATCTAAGACCAAGTTACTATTAATGGAAATCAAAGCAATGTGTTTTTGGGAAAGTCATGAGATCCATTTATTTTCTTTTACGTGATGCTTAGGATTTTACATCAGTGAGAAATAATGATGAATAAATATGGTAACTCATTGGTCTCTCTCTCATTTACGTCTTTCTCTAGACAAGTCTACTTCCATAGATGTTCCAGACAACTGCGATTTCTCTATATATGGTATTAAATATTCATTGAAAAGTGGGCTCATTGAAAAATGCCTTGAGGCATTTTCTGGTTGTAAGTAAGAGGATTTTAAAAAAACATATGTAACACAACACTTAAGATGCTTAATAACTAAGTAATTATCTGATTGCATCTTTTAATCTTGTTAAATTCTTGGCATCTATGCAGTGAATCAAGGCTATATATACTATATGCTTTAGAATACTCAGAAAAAAACCTGCATCAGTAATTTGGTATGGAATATTATGTCATGAAAGGATCCAAGCAAATAAGTCACAAAGAAAAACATGTTCAAAGAACATACAAGGGGAAATTCCATTACCTCAGACTTCTTGTGAATTCGTTTTTCCCATTAATTTGTTTAAACAGTTTGTTTTAGTCTGTAAACTGAACATGAATTCTAGTGTTAAATCAGATTCCTTTTTTGCGATTTGTCATTCATCACATTCGGGTTGTTCTCTCCAGAAACAGAGACATGTGACTGAATTTTTCTTTCCTAAAATATTTTACTATGAAAACTTGAACACTAAACTCTTTGCAAAACACGGGCAACCAAAATAAAGTCCTTTCACTGCATGTGCAAGAGTTATGAACAGAATAAAATGTCATCTCCGAGAGTTCTTCTTAGGATTTTTAAATTTGCCTTCATTTTAGAAGGAAAAAAACCTGTGAGGTGAAAAAAAATCTGACCAATTGCAAGATTTTGCTTTTAATAAAATTAGAAGTTTTGTTTTATTTTTAATTTGAAAGATATTTTTAAAGGAAAAATTAGAAAGTATTCACTCAGAAAATATAAAAGTCATACAATCACCAAGGGTGGCAAAGACCTCCAAGATCATCCAGTCCAACCATCCACCTACCACCAATATTTCCCCACTAAATCGTGTCCCTTAGTACCACATCTAGTACTCTTCTTGAACACCTCCACGGACAGTGACTCAACCTCTTCCCTGGGCAACATGTTCCAGTGCCCGATCACTCTTTTGAAGAAGAACTTTTTCCTAATATCCAACCTGAACCTCCCTTGGTGCAACTTGAGGCCATTCCCTCTAGTCCTACTGCTAGTTATGCAGGAGAAGGGGCTGACCGCCACAATATTTCTTCTTCAGCATAGTTAGCTCTTTTAATTCCTTAAAAAGTTTCAAAAGAGCTGAAACAGTTCCATTAAATCTTTCTCTCTGGGTAGACCTTCATTTTTTTCCCATGTAAATTGTCCTTTTTTGATATAAAACATTTTAGGTAGTTCATAATTCAAGCTACCGTTTGCCTTAGTTTGTAGGTCTGAACCTGGTGTATCAGCACATCCTATGTATCATCTACAGTTTTAGTCAGCAAACTGGTCTGCAATCACGAAATGATTATTACACACATTTGTTTGCCCAGGCAACACCAAGCACTGTCACCTAGTGCTAACTTAGTGCTATAATCAGCTCTAGTCTGGAGAAATGAAAATATTTTCATTCCATATTTATTTTCTCCAATAAAGTTATTGAAGAGGTGTCAGATAATGACCTTGTGCAATTCTCAGAAAAAACCCTGAACAATGACCAAGTTTTTTTCCCTCAGCACTCCAGAGACAGCGTGCCTGTGAACCATCAGACAACAACAGCATTAGCTCATTTCTGGACAGAAATGGTCTTCAATGTAAATTCAATGCCTCCAGTTATCAGTCCTTGAGTCACACAGCCACCGGTATCTGGATCTGTTTTGCAGCTTCAGTTGCTTTTGCAGGAAAGGACTCAGGCCTCTCATCCTGCTAAACTCCAGATGTGGAAATCACAGGTGTTCTTAAAAAATAAATGCGCCTAAAACAGAAATATCAAAATAAGATCCTCTATGCATATGAAATAATTCTACCCAGATTTCCAAGGTGTTTTGGTTATTCTTTTATATACCCTCACTGTTGGCCAATATTTTACTTACTTTTATCACTTGTCTGACAGCTGCTAGGGACCCTGAAAAGGTGAAAATACGCTGTTCCCTGGAGAACATCAGTGAAGCTGGCAGCAGGATGCCTTGCAGATGAAGGCATAGCAGAGTGTGAAGGCTGGACATTGATGCTAGGTGAGTTCAAAGTAGAAATAGGATGAAAAGTTTTAGCAAAGGCAAGTTTGTTGCTATGTATGACTTACAGTCTCTTAGAACTGACTGTAACACAGGTAAAAGTGGTAGTTTTTTGCCCACATCTCCAGAGGGATCTACAACAAGTATTTTGGTTCCTTTCCTGTGTAAAGTCAGAGTCTCTTTAAGTTATGATCCAAGAAATACTGATGTTGGATTATGTTGACTGTGTGGAGTATGGAGTTATACTGGGCTAATGGGCATGTGTGGAAGAGTCTCCACATGCAGAAAGACAAGCAAGCTGAGTCAGCACCTCTGCCACTGCACCAAAGCTGTACTCACTTTCTGGAGAACAGTGAGGCAGTAAGGAAATCTTGCTTTGGGATTCATGCTACCTCAGAAGAGTGCCTTACAGCAAGGAAAGACCCGTCTTGCAGGAGGTTCACATTCTGGCATGCAGTCCAAGAGAGGGATGCTCCACAGAAGGTTGGCTAAAGCATTTCGCTGACACCACCATTCAAATGGTCTTTTCTACTTCAAGGGAACAGGGTTAAGAGAGATCCTTCACTAAGTCTGGTTTAATATGAGTTTCTCACTAACTGCACGCTTTTGTGATAGTGCAAGAGTCGCAAGATCTTTTAATGCATATGCAAAAGGAAAAGTCTTACAGGCTCTCTCCAGCACTTTATTTCCTAAAGAAGGCATTGACTGACCTATAATCACCAATACTCTTGAGCCGCCCCTCTTCTCCTGCTGTCAGCCTATCTGGATAGCTGCACTTTTTGCGTGCGTGTTTGATTCTGCAGTTTGCTGTGAGATGCACTACTACATACATCCTGTTTTACTCCACGAGCAGCTGAAATGGAAGGCAGACTGGAGTGTGCAGTGCTGTTAGAGCTCTTCTCTCACAAATATTGCAGCACTCAGCAATATGTTCAAGCTCATCACTGTTACTTCCATGAAAGTGTCACCAGGGGACAATGAGGAGTTTTAAATACTAGTTTGATACTTGCGTGGGAGTTGGATTTTGAACTCAGCCCTGGTCACTAGTGATTAAAAAGATCTAGATGAAGGAACAATGATATAATGGTTTTCATTGTGACACTGGCAGGCAATTTGTAAAACAAGGATAATGATAATTCAACCTTTGTAATGCACACAGGGATATTTGTATGAAATGCAATTTACATGTGCAATGTATTTTTATTACTAATAGAAGATACAGTTCTGTCAAACGTTGGGGCAAAGTGTTCTTGTTTTCTTTGCATGCTTATGGGGAATTACTGATCTCTGATGGCAACAGGATGATTGATTATGTTTTTAATGCATTTGTTGCACAGGTAAAGTTAATGCTTGACTTGGAAATAGAACAGCCGTGCCGTGGACCTGGAATTTTGAAAAATGAAAACAGCAAACTTTGTTTGAAAGAAACACTACAAAAAATGGCAAGACACCATTCGCTAATTCTGTTATGATTTGTCATAGAATAAACAGAGAGACTCAATAATGGGAACAGGCAATGATGAATTCAGCCTCTGAAATGTGGGATCCAGGACTGTTTCTCCTGCTGGGACAAGACTCAGATATGCACCATTTCCAGGCAATCCTGGCTAGTTTTGCAGAGGAAAGCCAGACTCAAAGTCAAGAGGGAACCTCAAAACATTCCAGGAGAGCCCCAGAGCAATATCTCAGGGGACTGAAGCTGCGGAGAACATCTGCCACATGACACAGGTCCTGCCAATATGACCAAAGAGAAGCTGTATTAATACTGCTTGGGTTTGGCAAAAATTGCATATCACTTGACTGAAAATATCATCATGTAGAATATAAAAGTAATAGTGTTTGGAACATTCCCAAGAGATTGTGCTCAGTGACAAATCTTGGTAGTCTCTGCTTAGACATAACATCGCAGCAGTGACCTTTTGCTGCTAGGACAGTATAATGAAAGAAACAAAAGCTTTTGCATGATTTTTCCTGAATCTCATGGAAGAATTAACTGTCAGTAAAAAATAAAAATAAAAAAAATTTGTCAGTTCCTTAGCTGGAACCCGAAACTTCTCCTGCGGAAGCTGACGGCAAAACTCTGTTGATCTAGATGGGAACAACCTGATCTAGTGCCCTAGCGCCTGATTTAGTGGCTGACAACCCTGCCTGACCCCAGAGGGAGTTGGAACGGGATGGTGTTTGAGATCCCTTCCAATCCAAGCCAGCCTGTGATAATTCTATAACAATGATGATTAAATTTTCAGGGCCACAGGAACTCAGTACGGCCAGCAAGAAAGAAATGGATAGTTACTGCAAACAATCACATTCTGCCAGACAAGGGGTACAAACTTACAGATTGTTTTAATGACCAAACAAATAATAGTAATAATTACAACTTATTTCCCAAGATAAACCACTGTGGCGATTCTTGCAGGAATATCAGAAATAGGGTGGAATTTCACAGCCACTGAAAATTCTGCTTATGCTTGGGGAAAAGAAGCGTCATTCTTCACAGACAGAAAAATGAAACGCAGGCTTGGCAGGGACTAGCTCAGAGATAAAGAAATTATGAGGTAATCAGGCAGCAATGCTTCAAAGGAATATTTTCAAAAAATACATTGTTTCCTTTTTATTGTGATTAAGTGCTTGTAATAACAGGATTATTTTAACCCTGCCAATATGCTGTCAGTGTCAATTTTATTTAAAAGACGGAAATAAACAAAAGGCTATTATTGCAAGAAATTCAAGCTAAAATGTTAAAGTTTTATCGCTTATATGATTGTATTTAAAAGTAAAGGTTGCATGTCAAAATGAAGTCCTGGCACACACTCATACATTTCATAATTGCTTTTGGACCTGACATATGTACCCCTGTGACAATGATATCGTCAAATAATGGAAATACTGTATATATATTAGAGAATAGCAATTTAGTAACAAATTTATATAGACTTATTACAGACTGTCAGAAACAAGAGTAATGGACATAGTACAAATCGAAGCCATATGTTCCATGGAAGAGTATGTCCTTCCAGCATTTTTTAAAGCTATAAATTATCTATCACACTACCAATAAAGTACTGTAGAGGTAAGGTCACCGACCCCAAAGTACTGACATTTGGTTCAAGATCCAATCCCTGCAGCTTAGCACTTCATCCAAATTTCCAAATGTGGAGGGGAACTCTTTTTTCCTTTTCCTGTGATGTTTTCCCACAGGCTACTCTGCTTGCTGATGTTTCCATGATAATATTCTTTGTATTCTGTCAATTTACATTTAGTAGCTGTATTGCAGTAACAGGAAACTTTTAGATCATCCCCTCTGTGCATACGTACAGACCTCATGTATGCTCAGTGTCCTCATAAGCATCTGCTTGGCTGGACCACTGGAAAATTCTCCCCCTCTCAACTAGTTAAATGTGATAGCTTGAGGGTAGCAGTGCCCAAGGTCTGGTCTTCATATGTGAGGAAAATAGTTATTTGAAATGGTTTTCCTTCACAGAATAAGGGGAAGAAATGTCCCAGCTGCAGAAGGGTTCCCAACCCACCAGGAGGCTGAACATCTGCAAAAACGTTGCATATCATGCAAGCAGGAACAAGCAATGTACCCAGACATCAAATACACGCAGAGGAAATGCTAAGGATAAAGATATGCTAAGGATAAAGATAATATAAAAAGAAAAAAAGCAGAAGAGAGAGATGAAAGGAACGGCAAAGGTCTGACAGGGATTCATCATTACATGTAAAAAAAGGCAGGATAATTTTGCTACCACCACTTTTTACTCATGCTCATCTAGCTCCTTTCCAGTTTTGGCCAAACCCACCTATGAAAGACTAGGGGTCACATTCTCAGGTGGGGAGAATCAGCCCAGCTCCCCTTAGCCCATATGGCAATACCACTCCCTGTCACCATGATTACCATGCCATGTGCCAGCACTGTAAGCAGCTGGCTCTGAGGCATAACAACTGAAAAACAGAAACTGCTGGCTTCAGCATGCCGTGACTTTTAGAGGATCTTGCTTTCGAAATGCTGGAGCATAACGTTGCAGTAACTCAAACGCTCCTCATTTCAAAATATTGCTGTGTTATGCACAGCACTGGAACAGTGCTGGTCAAATTGTCTGTAGGTTAAATTAAAAAAAACCATAAACATAGAAACAGAGAGGGAAACATCCAAGGGAGTATTACTCTGAGACTCTACAGTTAAGAGATTTTTTTCACCTCGTGATATCAGTCTCTCTCCAGACTTCCTAGTTTACTTACAAGCCAGATGTCTTACCACTCTCAGCATTTCCCTGCATATAGAATTGCAGAAGGGCAAGCCACATGATAACATTTTTCCTTCTCAAATTTCTAAAACCCTCCCAGAAGCAGCTATTTGTGCATGCAGATGCAGACCTGCAGTTCTCATGCTGGTACCGATCCATCAAACTCAGAGGCATGAATGAAAGCCCTTCCACCCCAGAAGCAGCTGTCAGTTTGAATTCAAATGTACATTCCCTCTTGTTAGGTAAAACAAGACTGTCAGCCCCCTCCAGTTAGTTATTTACTTACAATGCTGTATAGTTTTCCTGTGGCTATGGATGTTCTCTTGTGGGAATGACTTGTTTTTTCCTCCTGACTGTTATTGCACATGACTGCCCTGTTGTTTGACATTGCAAGTCAGGAATGCTCCAAGGGTAGCCCTGATAATGGCACTCAGCTCGCTCTCGGGATCATCAGTTACATGCAAAATGTTGCAGAGAGGTTTTGCAATTCTTTTGATTTTTCCTCCTCTTGGTTAAAGTATAAAAATCTCTGACTAGTACAAACTTTGGAAGGTTTGTTTGGGGCATCTATAACTCTGTCAGAGTGCCTGTGGAGTACTTTGGGATCTGGACACGTTCAGCTTCATTTCTCATTCCCGAAGTCCACATATTCACAGAGGCACCATTTACACAGAGTTATGAGACCCATCTGCACATTTTTCTTTCTGTGGGTGAGCGGGAAGAAACGTAGAGGCGAGGAGCTGAAGGGAAGTTGGGAGGCAGACACGGCGAAGAGGGCTGAGATGAACGAATGTTTGTCCACCCTTTGTGCTGAGCACCTCCGTGCCACCTCGGCACTTGTTGGCTCTTCTTGCAAGTCTTTTTTACCTCCTCAGAATGGAGGAAACATGGACAAGTGTAACAAGGACAAACACATTAACGATTACTTGATTACTTTAAATCCCTTTCTTTCTTGCTGCTCATTTTGCTATGAATACAGACCCTCTGTAACCAGTTTTCCTATGAAAAATAGTTTCTACTGCTATTTTATAAGGGATTTACCCATTGGCTTTATAGAAGTGAATTCTCGTGGCTTGGTCTAATCTGATGTGGTTTGGTTATCATGATAGCATTAGGAAGACATCAGTTTTTTAATTCACACTACTCAAATCGGCAGACAAGCCACAAGCAAGACACTATTTCTGTATTTTTCATGACCAGTGGCCTCTTGTTAGGTGGTGGGGAGCACTTACAGCCCTCAGTAAAGAGAGATCAGTAGGAACTCAGCACTTCTGAAGTAAGGCCACAGGAAAATGGACACTCAAATCCTGGTACGTGCCCAGACATTGTTTGATGATGAAAAACAGGCAAACAGCTCACAGATCATAACACATAGGAAATATATAGAAAAAATATATCTTATATATTGAAAATGATTATGAATATTTTAGCTCTTTCATGCTTGTTTTAGGTTTCAGCAGAGCTGCCAAAAATTCAGTCTTCATGAGAGTTCATGGGAACATTTTCTTTGTTTTTGATCTGTGAGGATTTCTACCCAGTAAACTTCTGAATACAGCAGAAATCATGGAATAAAACCTAATCAGAACTCTTCAGCTCTACTCACTTTCCAGACTGAAACTGATCTAAACTGGAAAATTAGTGAATATACTGGCACATAGCTACAGAGTAGCCCAGGCTGTCCTGAAAGTCCCAGGAGTCTGCGAGAACATCTTAATCAGTATGGTCTAATTTCTGAGCATATTTTACATAGGCCGTAGCCTAAAGCACCCTAAGCTTTAACACTCCCTGAAACAATGCCTTAACTCCATTCACTAACTGAGTTTCTCAAAAATGATCATCTTATGTGCTTTGGGAACCTAGGAAGGGAATAATTATTACAAGATGTAAATATTTCTCGTGTGATGAGAAGCACTTGGGTAATTCTTTTTCACTGTCTCAGATACATCCCGTTAAATTTCTCAAATTTGATAAATTACAGGAATTGTGTACTTTTTATTAGCATTTCTCTTGGAAATTATAACATGCACTGATCCTGACCACTAGAG
The DNA here is from genome assembly GCF_002078875.1 of Numida meleagris. Taxonomy (NCBI): domain Eukaryota; kingdom Metazoa; phylum Chordata; class Aves; order Galliformes; family Numididae; genus Numida; species Numida meleagris. The sequence continues at coordinate 125,273,436 of NC_034410.1, forward strand.
ACAATGCTTCTTAAATCATTACCATTGGGTAAAAAGTCAGAGTAATTCTTTATTTTGTGATAGCACATCATTGGCTTGCCAACAATGCAGTGTCAGAGCAACTAAAGTGACCTTTGAATTGTGCAAAAAATTGTGTCTGTATGTGTGTGTGATACAAATGTTAGCACAGATCCCTTCAGTGTCTGGATGGTTTCACTGTAATGCTCACTTGATTGGAGCACTTGGTAAATTCTTTGTTATTAACATTTGGAGCGTCTTACTTGGACATGAACTTTATTATGTGGAGTGAAAACTGAATAAAAGATTGGAAACAAATGCTAATGATAAGCAGCAATATACCGAGTTGGAGGGAAGTCTGCAGGGATTACAACTGATCCTGATTTTATGTAATGACTTTATTTACGCTATAAAAGGAAATTAATTTTTTTCATATAAAAGCCTAGCATGTTGAAATAGTTAACAAAATGATTCTTAAATTACTGGAGGTTGGTAATGCGTTACCAGCTCTCCTGTCTCTCTGTCTTGGGGATCAGTTGTGTTTCACGTGCCTGCATGGTGCTGATTTCCCTCTGTGCACTGCTCAGTACATATGAAATCAATGGGACCTGGGAACCGAGAACCTTTATTACTTTTCTCCTTCCTGTTTTTCTGCCTTGGGCGATTGCTTAGTCTTCCTCACGTGCACACCGGTGAGGAGGTAGAAATCCTTTCTCCAAAGGGACTTTTAAGGTTGGGAATATGGGCAGGAAACAGCACAATTAGATTCAACTGAGAAAAAAAAACCCACAAACTAATACATCTCAGGGAAAATCATCTTAACTGCATAATCAGCAGCAGGGAAACACTTGGATACCATTGAATACATAAAGATTTAGGAAAGAAAATAGGTAACAAACCAGAAGTGACTTTGCAATAACTTAGAGCAACAAAGCTGTTGTGTTTGCTGACTGTGTGCATAGAGACTCCTTGGCAATCCTCAGGGGCATAATATTCCCTCTGGAGGTGCTGCGAGAGGCTTTCCTCTGGGATTAGATGCTCAAGGCAGCTCTAGGATTCTTGGATTGGGAATGAATACCTCAGTGAGGACCACCTCAGTGGTCCCTACCAACAAACCACCAACATGGTCAAGGATATAGAGAGAAACTGGAAAGATTCTGAAAGCTAAATATATGCATATTTTTGGTAAGCAATCACTACATATGGTGGAGTGATATAGAGGCAGAGAAGGATGCATGATGCCATTTGAAGGGCTTACAAAAACATTACTCATTTTTCACCATGGCTGCCAAAGCCAGAATGTTAATCTCTGCTCACATACTGGCCCTACCTCCTGCACATTGTTTCTTTGTGGTGAATTCTTCATGGTGAAAGCAATCATAGACTATTCTGTATGAAAGACTGGTGACTTCTTCTGATATTGTACCAGTTCATGCCTGGTTTACACTGGATGGGATTTCTATTCACTGATCACTCTGGTCAGTGTTTGCTAAGTAGAGTGAAGAAAGTGGAAATTCTTTACCGTAACAAAAGGTAGGTAACAAATATAGACATGCCAACACTGTCACAGAAAAGGCTTATGTCTTTTTATTCTTTCTGCCAAAATCATTCAAGAGCTTGTGCTGTAGCTCACATAGCCGGCTTGGAAGAAGCAAATGTTGCATAAGTACTATCTAGAATCTCCTAAAACTGAGGGATTAGCAGTGATGTTTGGGCTCACTGTTGTCTTGTGTTGAAAAGAGCACTTTATCATTGCTCAGGAGGTTCTAGCAGAGCAGATCACAATGAAACCTACAGAAAATCAGTGACAAGTGGAGGAAAAAGAGAAATGTCCTAGTGGTGAGGTCTCCTGGAACGATGCCTAATGAGAGGCCAACAGACTTATCATTTGGTAAACCGTGAAAAAGATTACATCCTTGGAGGCATCCCAGAGGAAGATGGATGTTATTTCTAACCTGTCCTCCCTAAGAGAAAGGAGACACCACAAATATCTAAGCCGTACTCTGCCAGGAATCATTATGAGGAAGGCTGGAGGGACATATTGAGGATGTGCTAAAAGAAAGCACGCCCCAGCAGCCTGACTGTGGGTTCTTGTCTGCCACTAATCCACATTCCCCATTTCTGCCATTTTTTAGGACACTCCTTGGTGGGGCAAGGGTGATGCTTTCCTTCCTTCGTACTCAGCCTTTCACAAGGACTTTCTACTGTTTGCTGTACTCCCTAAAGTGTCAGTATTACATTTATAGCGTATGCTGCTGACATGGCAGACTTGGTATATATAACTCAACTACACGAAGAGTTTCATGTTCTTTGAATGCAGATCCAACCTAGAGCTGCACATTTCAGGTCAGATGCACATTGTGCTGATAACATTTATCTCTAATATAAATAGCAAGGAGCTGAAGGCTCATTTTCACAGGAAGCAGAAGAGTGTTGTAAAAGGCCTGCATTTCAGATTCACTTAGAATTCCAGCTAGAGAGATGCTTCAGCTAGCAAAGTTAACTCTATCTAAAGACAGCTGAAGACGCAAGTGCTAAGTAACTCTGGAAAATAATTCTGGGGCATTTTGTCTGAGTTACACAGGATCTCTGAATTGCACCTTCCACATTTTTCCATATGCACTTGAGTTGAGGTGTAAGTGTTGCATAGCTTGCACAAAGCACAACACGTTTCCACTTAGAAATTTTGTCCCGCGCACCTAAAGTATTTGCAGTATATTTTAAAATGCTCATCTTAGCAAAATGTTCCCAATTTAAAGAAAGTGTTTCAATCACAAGAAATAACATTACCAATTAAACTGAACTATTTTCTTCCACTGACTCTGAGAATACAACTCACTTCAATGGTCAGAATAAATTTGGGTTTGAAGATGTTTAAACAAATGCACACTTCGGTTGAAAGCAGTCTGCAATAACAAGATTCAATAAAAAAATTCTAATTGTAGGCCTCGTGTTAAGTCCTAAAACACATTTTTGGGCTCCCACATGCCTTGTTTCCAAGATGGTAGCACCTGCAAAAACATGCAGCTTGATTTTTGTAATAGACATGAGATCCGATGGTCAGGACTGCATTATACTGCCTGGTATAGAAGTAGGGCAATGTTGCTGCAGTTTAAGTGTGTGACTTTTATGCAGGAGAATAAGAATTTACTGGGCTATGATCAGTGGCCACATACAGTTTCCATGCAACAAAGTGAAAAAAAAACAATAGACTCTTTCAATAGTTAAGCCAAAATATCCTGAAAATCATGCCAGAAAAATGTTGCTGCTATCCTTAAACCTGTTTTTCAACTAATTACCCATGCAGTTCCATTTATTGAGCCCTTCAGGAGAAAATGGGAAAAATGGGACAGTGCTTCTTTGTACCTCCTCAAATTTTCTGTCCTCCCTGCAGAAGAAATTCAGTCCTTACAGTGAGTTGAAATTTTAATGTGATTTGACTATTTCCCACGTGAAGATTGCCTTTTGCTTCACATCATTTCCTGTGGTGAAAATAATCTCATTGGTCCATGACATCTTCTTCCTCAGCACTCCAAGCTGAAAGGTGTAAAATGGCAGAAGTTAATCCTTAGAGATGCAATATAGCGATATTTATTTATTTATTTAATCATAGATTGAGAACTGGTCTGTATTATTCAGTGTGCTGCTTCTGACGGCAGTGATAGTGAGTGGGATGAAACGAGAGAGACGGGCAGCCCCTTTGGGAAGTGCAGGCAAAGGACAACGTCCCTGCTGGGACGCAATAATCTGTAGGATGCTCACAAGCCATTCCTGCAGCCATGTACCTGCAACAAATTAGTGCAATGCTTGTATTCTCATTGTTTTCTCATCCCCTCCACAACCAAACCACGCACGGTAATTAAGCAGGATGATTAGCCAATGAGGAGCATTTACACTGTGTGCAGCTTTTAGCAATGAAGGAGAAGAAGCACCAAAAGTGCTGAGAAAAGCTCCTAGCAAGCAACAGAGTGCAGGCAGCTTTCCCATACTGCTCTGCCTCCATCCTGATTTACAGCCCTCCCGTGGCTCCCTGCTGTGCCTCTTCTGCTCCAGACACTGCCAGGGGTGTGAAATGGCTTTAGTAGTTTTTGCAGGTGGACGGCTCTCCACCAAGGACTGCTTTGACATGTCTCCGGGCTGTAACATTAAAGGCAGAGCGGGGGAAAGTGTCCTGCAGGGATTGATCCTGCTCTGTGCTTTGCTACAAACATCCTGAGCAGGTCTGGATAAGCTTCATCATTTCTCCAAATCCCTTGTCTGTAAACTGGCGACGGTGTGAGCAATAATACATACTGGTTGCATGGTGGGGAGGGTGCTGGTTAATTACTGAGTGTTTATGCAGTGGGGTCAGCAGAGAGAGTGCTACATGATAGCTAAATATTAGTGTGAAATTGCAGAAGATAACTGCGTGTATCCTCCCTTGCACACTACGGTGATATTTTATCTACTTGTTATTTTGCACCACATTCCCCGAAAGCTGAAAATACTTAGTGTCTGTTTAAAAGAAATATTTCAAAGAACACATGCTGGTTTGGGTTGTTTCCCGCTGTGCATAGCACCTGCACACAACTGACACTGGTGAGATCTTTGCTTTAATAGAAAAGGTAAAATGAAGTGTTACTTCTCTTTAGGCTCAGTTAAAGGGAACACTATTAAAAATACTTGCTTCCTAGCCAACTTTTTTCCTTTTTTTTCTTCTTCTTTTTTTTTTTTTTTTTCCTGTAGTTGTATCTGTTTTGGTGCACATCTGTGCATAAATGTGTTCCTCTTCTTTGTGCCCTGATGCACAGCCCTCACCAGAGGCAAGAGAGAAAAGTTTATGAGGCATGTGCCACTTCATTATGGAAGGCAGGGAGGAGGCTTTTCATATAAGACGGGGGGCCAATTTCCATTGTTATTACAGCTGACAACTGTGCATCTATAGTCATGGACGGCTGCAGTGCAGTCAAAAAAACTGTGGATGCCCCATCCCTGGAGGTGTTCAAGGCCAGGTTGGATGGGGCCCTGGGCAGCCTGATTCAGTGGGTGGCAACCCTGCTCATGGCAGTGGGGTTGGAACTGGATGGGCTTCAAGGTTCCTTCCAACCCAAGCCATTCTATGATTCTGTGATTCTATGATCCTCTGATTCGTTGAAAGTCTGTGAGTTAAGTTTGATGGTTCTAAGTTGACTGTATAGGCCTTGTGACATACTTTTATCACACAGTATTTTGCACCATTTTTCTGCATCACAGAAAGCAGGCTCATGTCCAGGTGACTTTTAGGCATCTCTAAAGAGGCTACTCCACAACCTGTGACAGTGCTCCGGCACCTATAACAGTTCATATAGAGAACCCACTGGTAAAAAGCCATGAAAGCTGGTTTGCTTTCAGCTCCGGTCTGGGGGATGACTCTGCCTCTAGGTGAGGCAAGAAAAAAAAGAGGTCTCACAACCGAACCAACCCTTCTCCCAACGGCTGTGCATATGGCTCAAAGCACAGGAGAGCCTGAAGGCAAGACCAGCATATCCCTCTGGGTATGGCACCTGGGGCTCTGAGCTGCCAGTTGCCAAACAACCTTGCACATACCATCCTTCCTCACTAGAGTAGGATCACTTCAGGAATTCTTCTTCAGGAGAGACTGCCCTTCATTACTGACCTGGGAAGATTCAAGCTCAGAGACTCAAGTCCAACACATGTAGCAACCCTTATAGGTATAGAGCCTCAAAGGATAATATTAGCAGTGAAACAAACAGGAAAAAACCAGACTATTTTTTGTGTTAGCCACCAAAGGCATCAGAAGTACAAGAATCCTGGAGAAATACAAAAGAAGGAAAGTGCGACATTCACTTGTTGAAAAGGACTCATTCTTACCACCTGTGGAAGAGCAGACAGGCTGTTCTGCCCTAGATGTCATCTGTGCTGAGGACACCATACAGGTAGACTAGAGCTGTATTCCACTAAAGACAGTACCCATGAGCAGATTGCTGAATTCAGTCAGAAGGTTGTGGAGAAGAGGATTGGAGATAGAAGCCAGAAAAAGTGTAGTACAGTCTTTCCACCAACACTCATCTGAGGTGGAAGATGAACCCTGATTTCACCTTGCTCAGGATTCTTGTTGGCATTTGCTGCAAGCGCAATATTTACTGGTTTAAGCAGTCTCCAGAAGCAATGCTGTATTACAAGAGATAAATAAATGTCAGGCAGCGTGAGAAGCTGAGCTAGGCTCTCCAAGATCCTCATGTAAGCCAAACACTCTCTGCTTTGTCCTTGTGATGGAAATCCCCTCCCATCTCTTGTTGACTCTTTCCTCTCTCCTCCATCACCTGGTAGGACACTCTGTCACCCAGGCAAGAGAAGGTGAGCGTACCTCACTGACACTTACACCTCCTGGAAGCAGCAGCTCTCAGGCTGAATTAGAACAGCAGATGAAGCCTGGGAATTTGTAACTTCTCCACAGATAGCGTGAAGAGAGGAAAAAAGGTCTGTACTCCCCCAGCACCATCTGAGTAGCCTCAGACCTCCTGATCAGGCACAACAAAGTGTTGGAAAACTATACCACTAAGGTACCCGCATTTGTAAAATGATGTGAAAGTGTAAAAGGGAGGAGTGAAACCTCCTGACCACATCAAAGTTGGTCTGCAGTCATCCGGTAAGACTGGAGGTGTGTAATGTATGTGGGATTTGGAAAAGCCAGAAGATGGGGAGAGACAGTCACAGTCATTCAACCAGGATACAGACAAGTTTCTTTAGTTCATTGAATGAAGGAGGCTTATAGCCTGTTGAGGCTTATGTCCTGTCATTACCATTCTTCTACATTAAGATAGAAATACACTGAGCCATAGACAACCATCCAAGCATCTTCTCATGGAGGAGGGGAGTTCTTGATGAGAACAGTGCTAGAACATTCTCCTCAGTTTTTCTGAGCACATTTTTCAGAAGTTATAAAAAAACTGGCGAGGATAGAAAACCATGGAAATCGCTCAAGTCCCAGTGAGGGACTCCTTCCAGCCAGAGACCTGCAAGTCTGGGTTGCCCAGTCTTCATGGGCAAAGACGTGGATATTCAGCAGGGAGGATGGCAGGCTGGTCCGGGAAGTGAGCAGTGCAAACAGGTGTTTGTTCTTCTGATGCCCTTCAGTGAAATTACATGTACTTCTGTACTGAGTTTTTAACCACACCAAAGTTAGAGAGATGTGGTATCATAGTAAAGATTAAAGATCTTTGATATACAGAAACCAATCTAGATGGTCTTATAGCAAACGTGAAGTAATGTACTTCTTTGAATTTGGGGTATTTAAATGAGGAACAAACTCAGTCACACTGCCTCAGAGGTGCAGCAAGGTAGGATTACTAAGGTAGAGTTACCGCAAGTCAGCTGACACATGATAACTTACTTCTCCATCATCCCCTTGACAGCAATGGCTTGGCTTTGTTTCCTGGACATCTGTGGATTGCCTTCCCTCTGCAAGCCTTGTCACAGATTTGAGAAGACTGAGGACCTTTGTGCTAAGACATGTACGCTGTTTCTGGGCATGTCTCTCTACCAAGGATATCCACTGGGATTGTCTCAGACGCTAGATAATTTTCAAAGCTACCACTATGGGGTGGAAACCCGCCCCACCAAAGCTGCTTCACTGAGCTCCAAAGAATCCATGAATCAGGGACATCCCCACAGAACCACAGGACCCAGTGTCTAGGAATAAGTAAAACCTGAAACACACACACAAAATACATATCACAACAACTGGTTATTAACTTCATCTTTTATAGTTCCAATAGAATTTTTTTCTCAGCTGTGAGCAGATGTGTATTAATGGTTGGATTTAAAATGGCTAAGCTCAGACAGATCACAAAAATATTTTGGCAATGTAATCCACAAAGTAATACTTATGACAGAATATGCAGAATAGCACTAATATTTCAAGAGGGATTTAGAAATAGATGAGATTTACTAGTTGAGAATGAAAAATAAGATTTGATATTTAAATGTACAGGGACTTTGGATGAGGAGTTAGGAATAACACTGTGAAAGGTTTTCAAAGTTCAAAACAAAAGAATCCTGAACTCAGCTCTTCTCAGCAGGATAGGCTGAAATGAGTTATATGCACTCATGCAAGTGAAGTGAATCCTGCAAATGTGGATGAAGTCAAGCTGCTGCACATTTACGTGCACTTGTGGCCTGTTGTGGCTTTTGCTGGTAGCAAAGTTTTTAGTGGGTCTCAGTACCTTACAGATGACAATACGATCAGACCAGTGGTTGTGGTGAGGTTACATCCACACAGGACCACCCAGAATTTAGACCCTGTGTCTAAGATCTGTCCAAACGCCCCCTGAAATGTGGCAGCTCGGGGCCGTGCCCACAGTCCTGCGCAGCCTATTCCATGCCCACCGCCCTCTGGAGCAGAACCTGTCCCTAACCCCTACCCGCCCCTCCCCTGACACAGCTCCATGCCGTTCCCTCGGGCCCTGTCGCTGTCACAGAGGGCAGAGCTCAGCACTGCCCTCCGCTCCCTGTGAGGAGCTGCAGCCGCCATCAGGCCTCCCCTCAGCTCCTCTGCTCTGCGCTGCACAAACCCAGCAGCCTCAGCGCTCCTCATATACATCTCGCCCTTTAAATCCTTTATAATAATTTTTGCCGTCCATTGGGGACACACTCTAATATTCTTATTTCCTTCTGCAACTGTGGCACCCAAACCTGCACCCAGTGCTTGGGGTGAGGCCTCACAGAGCAGAGCAGAGCGGGACAAGCCCTCCCCTCACCTGGCTTGCAGTGTGAATGAGAACAAGATATTGAATGGGTAAGACTGACTAGCAAGTACTTTCACAGAAATAATGAATGTTGTTGTGCCTGCAGCTATGCAGATGAATTGCTGTATGTGCTAGGGCTTGGATTCATTCCCCCTAAATTCAGGCAACTAGTTTGAAGTCTCCCAGTTAAGAGTTCACTAGTTGACTACAGTTCCCGATGGATAGAGGTAGGTTATTCTGGGAAACAGTTTACTTAAAATCTGAGTAGTGTTGAGCAGTTGGCTCTTCCTCACATGCAGTAACAGCGGGGGTCCCTGTGCAACTGCGCAGCAGAGAGGTTTTCGGACTCAGTATGCATCTGCATAAGTCTTCTGTAGCCTCAGATTAGGCATCATCAGTATTTCTCACTTTGGGATCAACACTGGAAAGAACCTTACTCTGAGAACTGTCCAGATCATTTTTGCATTAATTCTGACTTAATTCACAAGTCTGACTGTACTCTACTCTGCTGCTATCTGTGAAACTACTCATGTGTAGGTCAGATTCTAGGAGGTATGCATGTGCCTTATTTAGCCAATAATTCTGATTACAGAGTAGCAGGTAGGAAAACCTAATTACAGAAAATCTGCAAAAGAACATTAGAAGCAAACTTCATCTGAGAAGTCACTCATTGCAAGGTATTCTCTTCCCTCTAGTCTTTACAGTGCCAAGGCAAGCAGAGCCACACACTGCAGGCAAGAGATCCTCCAGTACATTAGAAGAGGAATTCCATGCTAAACACCTTCTCAGAGGCTTGAGGAAGATTAGAAGCCCTTAAGCAAGGCAAATTGAAGACCAGGGCTTTGTCTAGCTCTCATCTTTGACTTTTGAAGGAACCAAGCATAAAAATGATTGATGTCTCTACTGATAAATGTAGGTAGATATTCACATCTGCAAGGATTGGGGAACGTGGCTATATTCTATGTGATTAGGAAGAGCAGCAATAAGCCAGTGTATTCTACACTGATGGTAAGGATATCAGTGTAAAGACTTTAAGAGAACTCAGCGAGGGAACAAAATAAGAAGTGTAGCATAGGTCATACTTAATTGAGTGAGTGATTATTTTTCAACAATAAAGTTGCTGCAGTATCTATGGAAATGATGAGACATAATAGTTTAGAATTTTCAAAGACATTTGCTAGTCATTTCTCAGATTATTAATAAATGTACTGAAAAATACTGTAAATAGCCTGTTTAGAAGAAAACTGGGTCAAAAGGGTAAGTTTTTAAAAAATAATCTACCTAAAGACTATTTTGGGAACACGTAGCTTCTAAAAGTTCTGTTATTTTCACATTTTCAAATTGTTTGTATTCTTTCTCCATATTGTGAAGGCAGAAATATTTACACAGTTTACATCAATAGAAAAAAGGAGAGAGACTTTCAGAGAGAGGCTGTCAGGAGACAGTCCTTCTCCCCGTGTTTCTGGGGTTCTGAAATGACTCTCCCCATGTTTCATAGTTCCTGCTGCCCTCCTTGTCTATACTCTGCAAACACTGACTAGTCACTGATGTCTTTTTGTGGTGAAATAATGCCCCCAGCAGAAAGATGAGGTCCAGTTAGGCAAGAAGTTGAGTAGTGCCCAAGTGAGATAGTTTTTGCCCATGGTGGTACCGATGTGGCTTACAAGCCATTAATTCATTCCTTAGAGTGAAGCTTGGAGTTAAAGGAAAGTGGTACAATTGCAGAAATAATATGGAATTTTAATGTGTGTATATTATTTTCTCATCTCAACTCTAGGAACCTACACACTAAGTGGACATTTAAAGAAAGTTGTCAGAAAAAAATAAATCAAGACGTTGGAGTTTAATAACAATTCATTTTTCCTTGTATTTACTTTGAACTTTGCTTTGAATAGTAGTGACTTTTCAAAGTACTGGACAGCAAGTTTCCTTCCTGCTGTTTATTTTATTCTGGCTTTTCTAAGACCAGCATTTTACAGATTTTAATGTCCAATTCTTTAGTGATTTCCCACTGACTGACATTTTACAATGTTAACTAGCAAAAACTAACAGATCAGCTTTTTGCTTTTATTAAAGAGTTCCTCTGTCAAATTGAGAAGAAAATCTTATGAAAGATTGCTAAGAGGTAAAAGGCAGAAAAAGGGAAAATATAACCTCCCTTCCCCAAAATTCTAATGATATTTGGAAAGTAGTAGAAAATACAAAATTGTGAAATATTTTATAACATTCTAGACCATGGGAAAAAGAGAAGCGAGTATAGACCTGATAAAAACGAAGGTAACTCTGTTTAAATTAATCCAGACTTGTGACATTCAATGATCTGACCCACAGGTAACATCTTTTAAATTGTATTTTTTTCTTATTTTCGTATATCCTGATGATGTCATTGCTCTGTACCAAAGTATTGGTGTGATTTGGACACTGGCTATCTGCTTGACATTTTATTTGACAAGCAGTGCCAATCTATTATGCTGATCTGACAGAATATCAAAATTATAAACAATAATTTTATAGGCAGGAAAGAATGTAAAGTTTATTTGAAGAACCACTTCCAGGGAAATGCCTTTCGCTGGGAATCTCTTTGCTTTTTGGACTGGGCTTCTTCCCAGTTTGATGGAAGCCAACTCTGTCCTCAATGATAAGACAGGAGAAGGAAGCACAAAACACCTGGTAAGGCTAAAGGAGGCCACTTTTCCTAGCAGAAGAGTTACCTCAGTGGTTAGTATGGATATAGATGCTGGTCAAATCCAATCGTCTCATGTTTACTACAAATAGGGAGAAAAATGAACAGTGGTGTAACTTTTTTTGTAATATGATTTGTATACCAGACTGGAAAAGTATCATATTGTGAGGAAAGTAATCTTCATTTAACATTTTCCTCTAGCTGCTGGGTTAAGGCAAGTTTTTCCCATTTTCACCCACATTGCGCTACAAGTGTAGAAATGCAGTTCTTTGTCAACTGTCTCCACTTACTCACATCATTCACTCCACTGTTTGCTGTTTTTTCATTTGTTTTTGTGATTTCTGTCTTCCTATCTCATCATGGTATCATGCAATTATTTGGGTTGGGAGGGACCTTAAAGACCATCTTGTTTGAATCCCTCTGCCACAGGCAGGTATCTTCCACTAGACCAGGTTGTCCAGGGCCCCATCCAACCTGGTCTTGAACACCACCAGGGATGGGGCATCCACAACTTCTCTGCAACCTGTGCCAGTGCCTCACAACTCTTATAGTGAAGATTTTCTTCCTATATCTAATCTAAATCTGTCATGTGTCTTCTAAATCATGTGTCTTCAGAAATAACCTTTAAGGTATGTGCAAAAATCCATGAGGTTTGGCCTTTAAGGATTGTAATAATTTCATAAACAGAAGTAAGGGAGGCATTAACATGCAAAAAAAAAAAAAGAGACTCCACGAAGAGGAGTGTGAAGCAGTGGAGCAGGCTGCCAGAGAGTAGTCTTCATCATTGGAGGCTTTCCAGAACTGACCAGGTCGAGCCCAAAGAAACCTGGTCTGAATTTGGTGTTGACCTTGTTTTGTGCAGGAGGTTGGGCAAGACTTTGGTAAACCAAGGCCTCTTTTGATTTGTTCTATAATTGTGTGAGTGTCTCTTCAGCTCCTATCAGAAATAACCTGTTGAAGTCATATTCTGCCTCTCAAAAGAGAGACTCCAGCACAAACAATCCTAAGTGAGGGCATTATCCATGTGCATTGTATAAACTAACTCACGTAAGTTATGATGTTTTTGAGTCTTTAAAAAGCTTTGCATATGCACCAGCAATCTAACAAGTCTGAATAAAGTCATCTTACATTTAAGTGTGTTTTCTGTAGGTGATAGCTTTTTATTAGTGCTAATCTGATAGCTGCTAATACTAACCATGCATTTCCATGCCACTGGCTATACATTAAAATTTTGCACTCATTATTTTTCGTAGGCATAAGTGCTAAGCATACCAGAAATCTGCTGATGTTTCATGGTAGTCTGTCTTATCAAGTACTGTATTTAGGTTACATCCAAACCTAAAGAAGTAGGAATATTATATTTTTTCTTAAACTACATGGGAGTATTCTAATACTATTTTGATCTATTTTTTTCTTTTCCAAAGTTCCTTAGCATAGTTCACAATCTAGCATGGACCAAGGATTGTTATGAATATTGAGGTAGTTACAAATACTTCTTTGAAGGGTAAGAGGGCTTAGTTGTATGCATGTTGCCTGTTACATGCCAATTGTCCACAATGGCAGAAGATGATAACTGCAGGAAAATTTACTCTATTTGTATAAATGTGGAACTGATTCAGCATTTTGTTAAACAGAATTAATATTTGAATGAAGTAATTTATTTGAGTTGTATGGTATGAGTATGTGTCATGCAATGACAAGCAATTCCTACAGTATTTCTGCTCCCCCAGTGTGCAAGATTTTCACAGACATTATGAAGGACAAAATGGAGACAAAGAAGTGAATTAAAAAAAAAGTTTTCCGGTCATGCCAGAAAACTTTAAGGTATTTACCTGGTAATTTAGACAAAGCCACAGGGATAGATACCATCCATTTGGACTTTTCTGTACCATTTGATAAAGTCATATTCAAGATGTGAGAGATTAGAACGAGAACACTGATCAAACTGGGAAAGTAGCTCCTGAGGACATATTAATTGCTTGAGTCTAATCAGCGACTATTGGCTAGGAGACATACAGGCTCTGAATATTGTGTAAATAACATGCAGAAGGTGGCACTGAGGTCAATAGTACAAAATGCAGAATCACATATTCAGGGATGGACAAAAAACAGCCTGTGAAAAATGGGACTTTGTGAAATGGGTATAACACTGGGCAAGTTCCAGAATGACTGCCACACACTAACACAGTAACAGCAAGAAAAAAAGCAGATGTGAGGCATTTGCAGGAGAGGTATGAAATGCTGCTTGAATGTACAGGTATCTGGTAAATAAAGTCTTCACCTAGAGAGGATACACACTGTGCAAATTACCTGTGCTTAGGGATGGTGAGCTCAGATCAACTCAGGGGCAGAGGGCAAAAGCAGATATTGCAAAAGGAGACTTAGAGCAAAGTGGCTTTACTCCTTTTGACACTACTGATCTTTAATTTATCTGTGTAGTTTCCACAGAATTTCTAGTACTTGCAATCTTGAAACGCGTGGTCATCTCACACAATGATAAGAAAGCAAGCTTGGTAAATACCATTCACTTTCAGTCTTGTGGAGGGTTGTTGTAGCAGAGAAGAGGATGCAATAATTCAGTTCTTTGGTCATGAAAAAGGAGGGGTAGACATAAATCTTCATTTGTTACTGCAAATAAGAATTTGATTGATCGTAATCTGGATTGCAGAGTTCAGATTAGGCTACTGCTCATGACAGATCACATCTGTTGGAAATCCTTCACGTAAGACTTGTGTGTAGTGATATGGTGTAAATCTGTAGTAAGTATATTCATTTAAATTGACTTACTTATTCCAGAGTGATAAAGAAATATATGGGATGACCTAAGGTGTCTACATAGAGACATAAGATAAAGGAAGACTGATGAAAATGTTCCACCTCTTCCTTCATTCATTTTGAGATGACCTACATGAACTGGCAGTTTCAAAATGATGAGTAGCATTTAAGAAAATCAGTCCAGATGATGCTGAATGTTTCAGATCTGTCTCACCAACTGGTTTGTATTTGCTGATCTGTATTTTACATCACATTTTGCTGTTTTGTATTTTACTCATCTGATTCTCCAGCCCCACTCTTCCTGCTTTTCATATGCAGCCATTATGTCTCCTCTCACAAATCAACTCTTTCCCCTTCCCCTTTTCTTTTCCCCTTTCCCCTTCCCCTTCCCTTCTTCTTTAGGCAGAGGACTAAAAATGAGACACCATTCAAGAAGCATGAGAAACAGGGCAAGAATTTCAGAGTTGTTGCAATTTTAAGGGTGAGTCTGTGGATTTAGAAATAGAATTGCCCTTGGCTACTTGCTTACTCTGCTGCAGACTTTCAGAGCTCCTAGGAAACTGAAGTTTTTGCTGAACTGAAAAGATTTATTCACAAACCTGTCACCTGGGTTAGGGACCAATCTTGATTGGAGAATTTGGTTTGCTTAGAGTGAATACATATTTTATTTTAACTTCAGGACACAGAGAGACACGTTAGTTCTCCATTACTACTAGTCACAAATTCTGTCGTTTACATGCAGTGGAAAAACAGTGCCCAAAGCCTGGCTAGTATGCACTGATTTGGTTTGTAACAGTGATGCAGTATCATGATGACCTTTACCAGCCATTTAGCATTCCAGGTTGAAAACACAAGGCATTGTCAAACAAAATAAAGGTAGCTTCATCAACATCAAGGAAGGTAGATACTAAACAGAACTTTTGCCTATCATTGTGCTTCTCGTTGGCAAAAATATCTTCTGAACTGTATACAGGATGACCAGCTACTGCACGAAGAGGAACATTCAGACCTCCAAAATGAAAACAGATCCATTTCATCATATAGATACTTGTTATCTACATCATCTCAGGATGCTGATTGCAGCCAGTGAAAAACTGGAGCATGCATCTTGTAGTAAACTTACAACCAAAACTGTATGCATAAGACTAGAAGTGGACTATGCAAGAAAAAGGCATGGGCATTCTTGATGTTTAACTTCCTTTTCCTTTTTCCTTTCTTCTTTTTATCTTAAACTCAGCTCTTTAAAGTATTCCATATTGCCTATTTTTAGAGATCCATCCCAAGACAGGATCAAGACAGGACTGTAATAAGACAGACTAAGCTTTGCTTTTTAACCTCAACAAACGTGCCTTTGCAATGCATCATGGCCTAGAGGTGTGTGGCTTTATCCCAGCTCCATCTCCAAGCTCTTGCTCTACTAACATGGTCAGCTGCAGCCAGACATTTCTTTCACCTTTGTGCCTGTGCTCATGGACGTACTTTGACTACTCTTACTACTCTTGGTCTTCTCAGGCAGGATCTTTCTTCGGGCAGCAGTTTCCAACTGCTTCTGTTCTCACTATGCAGAGACTCCTGCATTTAAAAGCAAGTGAAAACTAATTTGCATGCCTGGGACCGATCCCTAAAATTAAACCATATGTTTAACAGCTGCCATCAGCTGCTTTCAGCAAAACAGTGGGGTAGATTAGGCAAGGTCTGGGGAAGGAGAAGCTGTGCAATAGGGAAAGGAGGAGTCTCATCAAGTTTTGATTGCTTTATGGAACAAGCACATCTAAAAGTGTGACTGACAACTCAGAGCATGCACTTGGGACAGCGCTGGCCTCTGGAGCAGCCAAATGTATCTGAGATCCTGGAAAGCCCTGGTCCATAGGGCTAGATGTATGGGTTGACAGCAGTGGCAGGTTGTGCTTCCCAGCACAAAGAGCTGATGAGGCTGTGATGGGAATTTCCAGCCTGGGGAAGCAGTCAGTGCAGGCCACAGCTGCAGAACACAGGCTTACACACCAGTTACTACATCTTGGCAAGTCATTCAGGCGGGCAGTTTCCCATAGCAGCCCATCTGCATGTTTCTAGTGCCCAGAAGATGTGTGGCAATTCAAGTTATCTTTGCTCACAGTCAGAGAGCTCATGTAAGTCTCTCCTTCCCTTTGCCACAGGTTTGCAGCACATCTGTCAGTGACTACTGACTCTGATGGCCTCAGTGCCATGAGGATTGACCTGCTCCAGCAGCCACAAGGCAAACTGACAAAAGGAAGGAGCAATTCACTGGACCTTAAAGATAAATACTTCCATTTCTTTATACATTTGTTTATATATTATATTGGTATAAGATAGATGTTTACATAAGTTTACATATAAACACACAAAGTCATTTTCTGTATGTGTATATATAATAGATTTGTATGTATGCCAGTGAATGTATATGTGCATGCGTATATATAAATATATATGTATACCTGCACAGCACATGAACTAGATGTCTAAATTCAAAGTATTTAGATTGAGAGAGCTTGTGCTTGGAGTTGAGTTAGATGAGGATTTACATTTAGTGGCAGCTCTCATCTACCCTTTGCCATAGGAATGAGAACACTGCTTGGCTAGAATGATGAGGGTTAACTAAGCTTACTGCTCCTCTGAGAAAAGCTCAAGCCAAAGAAAGTCAAAAGGGGGTGGAAGGATGGAGAGGAAGATATATGAATGATTAAAGTATCTAAAAGGAAATCGGTAATTTTGAAACGCCAGAGCTGGAAGCAATTAGTGGCTGGCTGGCAACTCACAAGAATCAATAAAAGAAGGATGCAATTTCTAATAATTCAAAAGTAAAATCTGCTGATAAGTTAAGAAGGAGCTATAAGGGAAAAAAGAGGTGAATAGGAAACCAAATCTGTTAACAATTATTGTCAGTGCCAACACTGCTTTGGAAGAGTCACGTTTGTTCTACCACCTCCACCCGGCCAATTATATCAATATGTACACACCAGGCTCTCCTGACAGGAGCACCCACCAGTCCCACTCTCACTAAGGAGCTGCTGGCATTTGTTTTTATTTTAATTTATCACTCAGCTGTTTTGAATCACATAAAGCTAAAACTTGGCTTACAAGTTGTCAGTTCCAATGCTAATCTTTTGTGCTTACTGCATATGTGTGTGTGTGTGATATGTATATTTTCTGAACTGTAAAACTGCCATGGAAATTTCCCAGACTGGGTATGAATTCTCCTCTCTGTCTCCTTACAGTGGATACTGGTCATGTTAAACGTATTGACATATGTTTATTCCCCAAACAGGAGCCTGCCAGCTAATGCAATCTAGCCAGGTCTAGTTCACCCTCCCTTTATACAGGCTTCATAAGCTAACCTGGAGTGGTAGCTCAGACTGTGTAGGGTCATCCTATGCAAAGTGATGATATTTCCTTTAACTTGGTGATAAACAACATAGCCATGTGATAAATTGCCTTTGTTTTCCACCTTCTGACCTTCTCAGTTGTTCTTTGCCCACTAATCCATTTCTGCTGGGGCCACTTCTGGCACTGCAAATCTCTGAGAAGCAATCAAACAGCCAGTGCTGGAAAACACCCAGTCACAGGCAGTTTCCTTCATTCCATTGCGAACCTGGAGTCTCCTTTTTTATTCCCCTCCCCCGAACTACACAAATCTGGAACAGAGACAAGCAACAGGTATGGAACACTGGAGTCTGGCTCATCGCTCAGAACTGGGCACTCCTGTTTGAGGTGCTCAGTTAGGGGGTACAGTCTTTCTGGCTACAGCTATGCAACAGCAATGGACACAAATCTTACAACATTTAGGCTAGCATATGAAAGTAATTTTAGAACAGTTGTAAACTCTTTTTTTTAAATTTTGTCTATGTATAGTTCATAAAGGTTTCTGGACTTCCCAGATGTACATATTGTCAACGAAAATGTATAAATGGTAAATTTGTTGTGCTTTCTTCAGAATGGGGCAGAAGCAAGATACGTAATGGCTTGTACTGGTATAAATACTGTGTTACAAAAGTCACTGATGTCTCCAGTGCTTCTGAAGAATTTTGCTGGTTTTGGCCCCAATTCTGCAATACTCTCTGTATGGCAAGAAGTCCTTCCTCATGAACTAACTGAACTGAAGCTGTATTTGGACTGTGCAGTTGAAAGCGCTCAGCTGCTTCTGAGTACTGATTAGTTGCCTTTCATTTACATCTAACATAATTATAACTTGCATCATAACTAATGTACTGGGAATTTTTTTGTCCCGTTCACTGTAAGACATAAATATGTCTCACTGGGGTCCCACAGCCCATGACAGAGCTAGGGATGAACCTTGACCCCCTGCATTCCTTCTTCCAGTGTTATACTCTGAATTGTTTTCATCCAGCCGAATGTAAAGCTATTTATCCCTTCATCTTTCCATTCTGTTACCTCCTGTGGGGTCATTTTCCTGCAGAGATCCTGGAGAACAGTGGTTGTACCTTGCAAGCATCCAGTTCATTTTCCCATGTGAAGAGAAGTCTCGGGGGATACCTCACTGTTGCCTTCCAGTACTTAAAGGGAGCTTACAAGCAGGAAGGAAAATAACTTTTTACACAGGTGGATAATGACAGGACAAGGGGGAATGGTTTTAAGTGAAAAGAGGTGAGATTTAGATTAGATGTCAGGGAAGTTTTTTACTGAGAGGGTAGTGAGGTGCTGGCACAGAAAGGTTGTGGATACCCGTCCCTGGAGGTGTTCAAGGCCAGGTTGGGTGGGGCCCTGGGCAATCTGTCCTAGCACCTGATATAGTGGTTGGCAACCTTGCCCATGGCAGGGGGGTTGGAACTAGATGATCTTTGAGGTCCCTTCCATCCCGAGCCATTCTATGATTCTATGGTTCTGTGATTCTATGATTCTGTGATTCTATGACTCTGTGTTGCTTGTGTCTGAATGGTGGCAGTTTATTCCCACAGGCAGTTCCAGCAGGGTAAGGCTGACTGCCTAATTCATGCCATACGAGGGAACAACATTTTTCTGTGATGACCTCTTACTCATAAGTTTTTATGCATACAGGCTCCCAGCCAGAACAGCACCAATTCTCATTGCACTTAGGGGAAGTTTGCAGGAGACTGCAAAGTTGCAGTGTTGTCCTACCTGCCTGTAGGCTGGAGCACATTAAGGGGAGGAAATACGCACACTGACCTAAGAGGATTTTGTTTAGTTCTGATTTATTAAAGGTCACTCAGCATGAAACGATTAAAAAATAGCTCATGTCTGATAAGTGTATTTGTATTTTTGGAAGAACTTTACCCCAGCTGAATAGACATAATGTCTTTGGATTTCAGGAATGCATTTAGCATTGTACCACACATCGGTGCAATCTCAGAAAGTCAGAAAGCATTAGAGGGATGGTGAGGGAGGAGCTGTCAGAGGGAATGGTTCAGCAGTGGGTCGACCAAGAACCCATGAATACAAGCAAAAGTGTGGGATGTTCACACACTTTAAACTATGCAAACATTAAAAACCCACCTATTGCTCAAGATCTGGACAAGAAGTTTTGCAGACTTGGACCCAAACAGAGATTTCTAGCATGTCTGTGCAAGGATAAAAGTGTGAGGCGCTGCCCAGCTCCCAGGAAAGCCGTTTGTGTCGCCAAAGCTGACTGGAGTGCTGGGGGGCTGCAGAGCCTGCTAGCTTCACTGCCAGGCTCCCCTGGCAGCGCTGAGGAGATGCGAGACTCAGCAGAGTGGTTTCTCTCTCCCACGCCTCCGAGGGGAAGTATTAGATTGTCAGGCACTGCCTGGTCAAAGCTCTGCTCCTGGGATAGCATAACCACACACTGCCCTTATTTGGGCTGGATTGCAGGGTTACGAGCGAGTCCACACATTTTTTTCCCCTTTAACAAGTCCATTTTGGTGAGACGCTTTTTTGCCCTGTAAGGAAAAAGCCCCCAAATATTTTTAGAGTTGATTAAATTATTTGTTATAAACAGAATGCCCAATGAAAGCTGGGCTTTTTCTGAACATGAGTCATTCACAATCTCATTTCAGTGGATGTGTTTGTTATTCATAAATTCTAAAGGAATAGTTTATGCAAAGAAACTTCAGTCTCTGGGTTATTCCAGAGCTGCTTGTTTCTTAGTGTCTGCTTTTCCTGGTGCAAGGTCATCTGTCTAAGCTAAGAACCACATCTTCACTAGAAATAGCAATAAATGACTTTGAACAGGTGAGTAATAGCTAAAACAATCTGTTAGCATTTGGCTTCAGATATTTTTGTGGGTATGGATGAAAATATTGAAAATGCACAGCAGTACCATTCAACAAATCACATCAGAAAAAAACGCTGTACATCTAGACATCAAAATATTTCCTTGTATACTCAGCAATGGACCTGGACATGCAAGGTTTCTATAGGGCAAGGGAGTTGAAGTCCTACACAGTACATGAACTCACTCTAAGTCTCCTTCTCTGGGCCGAAGTTTTCTAGATCTCCAGAGTATTGCCTTTGCCTCTATCTGGACAGCTTAGAGCCATTTGGTATTTGCTGCTGTCACAGATTAAAAAACTGTCCATTCTTTCAGCAGCAAGAGCTGAGTGACTTGATCAGATCATCACTTTCCCCCTGCTCTTAGCACGTGCCAATCAGATTATACTCTGAACGCAAAAGAGGTGGGAGTACTTTCTTTTCAGCTGTTGCCTGAGGTGTTTACATCCCTGTGGTGAAAGCAGTCACCAACAGGTGGCTGGCCTGTGTTCACTATGCTCCAGAGACTGAGGTGGTTCAGTCCTGCAGCACCAGCTCTTCCTCATGTCATGGTAGGTCTTCCTCCACAACCATGCTGTAACCATAGGGCTGTCACTACAAGCTGGTGGATATCATAAGCAATTAGGGTAGGATTTGGGTTCTGAACATCTAGGGCTGATAGACCCTAGACATATTTGCTGGTTCATGGCGAGACTTCAAAGCTAAGATGAGCCTCATCAGCTAGGGAAAAGGATAATAGCTTGACAAATGTAGAATGTTCTTTTTCAGACTGACATTATTCCTAATATATATTTTCTCCTACCACTGTTAAACATCTTTTTGCAAGAAACCACGGAGTAAAACAGACTTGTAGTGTTTCGACTTACATGTTGGCATTTAATCATGTATCAGATACAAATGTCATGTACCACATCAGATAGTGTTTCATCCTGCTAGAAATGTATGGTCTGACTTCTCTAAATCAAGGAGATGGATAATATTTACCATTTTCTATCTCACTTTAACAAGTACCAGTAACAGTCAGGTCTTCTGTACTCCCCACGCTATATCATCTGTGTATGTCACAAATGGGCAGATGCCAGGACAAAGATAGGTGTACAAGTCAAATTACCTGACATCCCCACAGCCTCTGACATGCTTATCTTATGACATATTTGCAGGTTTGAAATTCTGCTGAACCCACTGCTACACCACATAAATCTGCAGTGCTGCAAGAAATATCATTATTACAGCGCAAGGATCTTGCTTAATACATTTAGAAATTTGTGTTTGACTGCTTTAAGGAAGGGTTTTGGACGTTTTCCAGGTGACCTGTGTACATGCATATAAATGTATATGTCTCTTTAAAGAGTACTTTAGACTGTGAAACTGACCAGAGAATCTGTGAAAACGTTAAATTTATTAAGAGTGGGTTGACTGCTCTCTTTAGCTATGTGAAACTTTTATGGATGATTCCTCAAATCTGGTTTCTGGTTGGATTCCAGATCTTATATGTAGCTATGTATGGTTATAATAACGCTGCCACAGGGTTTGCTGTAGGAGATATCAGGGGGGTTGCTTATGATTGCACACATATGTGTCAAATCTGCAGTAATATGGAAGGCCACATTCAGGTCCAAATTCTAAACCAGGTCTCTAGCATGGTTTAAAGCTACGTTAGGTGTAAACCTGTAACTTCACAGGTTCAAGGCAAAATGCAACAGGATGGGAGATTTCTAGATCTTGTGTGACATGCACTTGATGCTTTCAACTTTTCAATAACTGTAAATGCACTTTAAGTGCATAAAATCTCTTCAGATTGAAGGTTTTTTTTGTAGCAGTCTGACATCAGTAGTCCCAGAGCATAGCCCTCTGAAAAAAACGTACCGAAATCTTCCCTAAGACATAATCAGTGTGCAGCACTTTGGAACAAAACAATGTACCAGCTTAGGTTAAGATCAAGAGAATGCCCTATACACCTGCACGTTCTGGTGAGTTTAGTTAAAAGACAGTACCAGAAATACCTCTGCTAAGGTAGTATTCAAGTAGGCAAAGATTTGGATGCATAGACTTATGTAGGATTTTTGATAACAACAAAGGTTAATAATTATTTTAAATACATTTTATAAGACGACTATTTTCTAAATTGCATTCTATAAATGAACATCTGAGTGACTGAATAAGCTCTGATAGGGCTTGAATCAGATTTGTATATTTATAAGTGATATTTCTGAATGCAAACTGAGATGCAATAATAAAAGCACATTTCTTGGTCATGAAGAACTTTATTTTATTTAAAGGTCAAAGGAGTTCTCTTAGTCTGTATTGTAACTGAAACATTCTGTGCATTTCTTATTTCTCACTATCTACTTGCATTAATAAAACTGTGAAATGTTTTCAGTGATTTCCTGAAGAAGCACTTGAAAGTGATTAATTCACAGGGAAGAATTTTGAAACATTTTGGTAATTTGAGGTAATGAAATGATGCAGTCATTCCTTATGAAAGTTTAGTTTTAAGTGCTGGAATAATGGACAATAATTACTTAATTAGCTGGAGCAGAATAGAAAGTGTGGGAAAATAACTTTAATTGTTCAAATTGGTTGAAAGTAAAATACAAGTGTAAATAAAATAAAAAATCTGAATTTAGGTTTTGTTTTGTTTTCTGTTCCAGTACACAAAATCTCTTTGCTGCCAGTAAAAAAAAAGAAAATCAGTAATTCTTGTCCTAGTTATGCCAGATCCTCCTGATAGAGTTCTAATGTTCAATACAGCAATGACAAGAGGCAAGACTGCTTCTGTCCTGTGTTAATGGGAAAAAAAATCCAAGTTTGAGGTTTGTATTATTTTGTTGCCTATCAGCATAATTTGTACAAAAGAAGAGGTCCACCTGGTGAATCCTAAACAATTCCTCCTTGTCCCCATTTGAAGTATATCTTGCACACTTGATCTGAGTGCTGGACACAGATTTCTGAAGAACTGAATACTCTGCAGCAAAGAATCTTAATGAATTGGGATCACGTAATGTGAAACTTAGGTAATGTCTTCACCAGACTTTTCAAATAATTTGAGAAGGCAAACAAAAGTCCTAAAGGAAAAAGATTTGAACTACCATTTTTCTTATGAAATCACTAAATACACATTATGTCTGGAGCTTTCTGCCTTTAGAGATAATGTGTGTTCTGTGTGTTTTTCATGATAAGGCCAAACAGCATCTGAAACACAACTGGAAAACAACCGGCTTGACAGATCTCCTGCAGCAAAGGACCTTAGGCTACAGTGGAGTGTAGGCTCCTTGAGAGCGGTTCAGTGATCAACAGTGGTCCAGTGATCAACATCACTGGACTACCTTTATCAAGTTTACTACCAGAGTAAGTACTCTTCCTGCTCCTTTCAGCTTTGGCCAAAGACTGTGGAACTGCTGGTGGTACAACGCTTTGAGACAGATGTGAATCAACCAGAAGCTGTCCATCTGGAGAATGAAGGGGATCTGGAAAACAGGACAGGGAAGGAAGGCTGAAGGAGAAGGAGTTAATCTGAAGGAGGAAAACTTGAGACTAGAATATGACAGCAAGAATCAAAGATTAAAAAAAAGCTGATGTTGGCCAGGAGGGAATAATTCCTTCTTTCTGTCTGTTATGGTTGGGACAAGAAGCAACAAATGTAAACTACCACAAGGTTTTGGTTAGAGAAAAGAACATGTTTCTGTCAGTAAGGCAATGAAGTCTTGTAATGGATTATTTGGGAAGGCTACAGAATATCCCTTACTGTGGGAATTTTAAGGATATGCCAAACCAACATCCATCAGAATAACCAAGGTATGTATTTCTTCATATGTTGGAGCTTTGGGCTCGGCTTCATCCCCTTTGGAAGTCTTTTTGAGGCTTACCTTGGAGGGTAGAGAGACCAGTGTGCCCCCACATTCATGCAGGCCTTCCACTTCCCTCCTGTGGGAGATGTGACATGGGGCCGAGAGCACTTAACTATGTGTCACATAGGACAACATGTTGGTCAGGCCAGCCTTGGCATCTCTAGCCCTTCTCCCAGACCTATCTCTTAGTAGCGCTCTGTACAAGAAAAGCAATTACAGCATTACCTTTGGGAGCAGAGAGCCTCAGGGCTGAATGCCAAATAGACAAGACCAAAGAGTTGCTCTGTGCAGCACATGGAGAAGTCCCCTCCTCAGTGGTATGGCCCCAGTGTGTAAGAAGGTGCATATCAGTCATCACATCTTCCAGCCTCCCTTGAGGAGGCTGCAGGATGAATTTTGCCTTCTTCCAGATGCAGAGGGAGTTTGACTGTGGGCTCCCACTTATTGGAATAACTATCTAAATGTCCTAAGCCACCAGATGATTTTTAACCACGGTGACTTTGATGGATTTGGATATGAACTCTAAAAAGTGTTATTAAACCTACAGCACCGCATAAAACCTCTGAAAGCGCCTTTCTCTTGTATCACGCTCTTCTAGTAAATAAACTTGTATCACTTCCCTTATGGACAAAAATAAAACTGAAAAAATGTTTCCCACATTCCCTTTCTATCCTTAAATTGAGTACACCATGGGCTAAGGGTCTGCTTTTTGTGCCTGTTGTTTCTTGTCTCCCCAGGCAGCCTGCACTGCCTAACCTTGGGGATTTGTAGCTAAACAGCTTAGATGTCTAAATAATGTACGGATCAGCATACGGGGTCTTTCATGTGAAGTATATGTTGCAGGCAACAGTAGCAGTCTAACACAGGGATTCAGGAATTCTGGGTTTGCTCATGTCTGCTGCTTTCCTTGTTGCTTTATGTGATTGTGTGGGATTTTCTTTGGCAGAGAGCACTGTGTTAGAGATGATGTATTACTGATGATGCAACTTCTTTAATCATTTGAAAAAAATCCCTGAAATTCTTTCCCTTATCTAGTATAATGTACAGTACGTTTCAGAGAGGAGCTCCTGGATGAGGAGCTGGGAGCATTTGCAGCTGAGTGACAGAACATTTCAGAGGGCAAACAGCCTCAGTGTGGGCACGACTCCTCTGACTGCACAAAGGCACCTAAAAGGAGCCCCCAGATTTTGGCCTCAGGTCAAGATGCCACTTAAATGCATACCTCTATGCAACAAAATCCTTGAATTCTGTCCTAAATCTGGATGAAATAGTCATGTTATGCTAAAAATGTGGCCATTCATCTCCAGAAAGTTTACCTGGGAAGAATGTCCAGTCCTTCTTCCATACATCTACATATTTCACTGTGGACATATTTGCTGGACCTGATCTTTTTCACACTTCCCAAGTTAGTAACTCTTAAAACTTTATACTTTTCTCCCAGCATTTTTTCACAAAGCAGTGAATTCCTAGGGCTACTTTCTAACTTGTTTTCCATTCTGACAGCATGATTTATGCCAGTATTTCTGTGTGAAATAAGTTGTTGGAAGTAAGTCTCAGCCACTACTGCAAACAAGTGGTGTGAGCACAGACGGAAAATAACCAGTGAGGTTAAACACAACCGGTGGTGATGTTAATAATGCTTTTGCAAAGACAAGACATGATTCTCATCAGGATGACTGAGTATCTGAAGTTAAAGAATATTGATTAAAAGAACTCTGTTAAAACTAGGCAATGCTTACTGCAAATATAGGATATAATACAGCAACAAAGGTTATACAGAATCATCTTTTTCAAGTCCAAGAAGAGTTAAGATATTTCTATCTTTCAAATATTGAACACTCTCTGTTCTCTGTAGCTATGATTAATATATTAAATCAGATCAGTTAGAAATGTTTTATTTATATTGTTGACTCCTTGAAAGCTTGATACTTAAAAGAATGCAAGGATAGAATAATATTTAAAAAAAAAACAACAAACTCTTGAAGCCTAAATATGAACACATGCAAGATTTCTACTGACTTGAGGTCAGTTGGTCAAAATCAGCCTTGATATAAAGAAGCACAGTGGGAAAAAGAGCATGTGTTTGTGAGTACATAATCTCATCCCCAACATTTTTTCATTTGAGAAATATAAAACTGAAAAGAATGACAGCTTCTTGACAACAGATTCATCAGATCACATTTACAATGCTATCAATGAAGAAGGGGAGTAAGAATTTTAATACATAACAGAAAGGACAAGGCAGGTACTGAAATCTGTTTAGTGTACCCATCAGGAGTAAGTATACTGGTTGGCTTAGATTAAATGCACAAATCTAGAAAAATGAGCCCTGACAGTTTTAACCATGAACACAAAAGGCCCTTTTATCGTAACAGAAAATATTTAAAATACTTAAATGTGATAAGGCAGTCTAACATCTTGATTTGTAAGTTTTGCCATAAAGCTGCAGCTTGCCTCTGGTTGTGCAAAGGGTGTCAACATGCTAGCATGGGTGAGAACAACAAGAGGCAAAGTCTTGGTGCTACAGGAGAGAAATATAGGAGGTAAATCCAGCAAAGGAGCCTAAGGATCAGCCCCTGATCGAACGGACTCACTGTTAAAAGAAACTATGTCTGGGATGGCTTCGGAGTTGCTCAGAGAAACTGTAGAAAGGTGAGACTCTAAGCAAAACTGGATAAAAATCCCTGACTTGATGCTCCCTCCTCTAGTCAAGCTGTATGTACAAGATGTAGCTTACTGCACAGGTAGAAATCAGCAGCCTCCGTAGCCCTCTACAGGGTAGGTGTCTCATGCAAATGCCATATGTGGAACATCAGTAGATCATAGACTGAAACATGTCCGTGCCCCTACCAGCACATCTGGATTGGATAAGGCTGTGATTTGTGACAGCTCTACAAAATGTTCCGATAATTAGAAAAAGTAAAAAGTTAGTAACAATTTAATTCACATTAGAATAAGGAGGATGGCACTGCAGACTTAATGCAAAGTCTTTCCACAGTAAAATGGCAAAGAATTTTGCAATATTTAATTGTTTCTATTGTTCTGTCTTCTGAATTCTTTTTTTTCTTAAATTAAGAAACCAGTTCAAGCTCCTGTAATGTTTTACTGTGATTGATAATCACAGAATCTATAGAATCATAGAATGGCTTGGGTTGGAAGGGACCTCAAGGATCAAGCTCCAACCCTTCTGCCACAGGCAGGGCTTCCAACCTCAATATCTAATGCTAGACCATGCTGCCCAGGGCCCCATCCAACCTGGCCCTGAACACCTCCAGGGATGGGGCATCCACAACCTCTCTGGGCAGCCTGTGCCAGCAACTCACCACTCTCTTGGTGAATAATCAATACAATATGACATTTTCAACGAGGAGAAAGCATTTCCCATCTGATGGAAGGAGAGAAAATATATTGTTTGACTAAAATATATCTTGCAGTCACTCTCACAGACATGTATGCAGTAAAACGGGAGAAAACACTTCCTAATGGAAATAAGAACAGGATTCTGGATAGAAGTGATTTCCAGTACACACACCTTCAGCAAGCATGTTCTTGATTTGTGAAATATAGACCACATTTGCCAAGTGCAATAAATTGTGAGGGACTTCATGTCGATTTGTTAAATGTAACATATTTTAAATAGCATTTAATGATATTTTTATTTATGCAAGTCTGCAGGAAATGGAGATCTGGTTCTCCTTTTGGCTGTGGTAGTCACAGTGAGAGTCAAAGGCATGCATACAAATCAAGAGCAAAGAAACCACTGATGGGCTGCTTTCCTGCCTGAAGATGTGAATCTTTTCATGCTTATAAGAGTCAAATTAAAGTAACAGCACACTGAAGTCTGACCACAAGCACAGCTGCACCATGAGGATATTTTCTTTTTACATGGGTAGATAGTGACAGGACAACGGGGGATGGTTTTAACCTAAAGGAGAGAAGATTCAGATTAGATGTCAGGGGCAAGTTTTTTGCTGAGAAGGTGGTGAGATATTGGAACAGGCTGCCCAGAGAGGTTTTGGATGCCCCATCCCTGGAGGTGTTCAAGGCCAGGTTGCTGGGCAGCCTAGATCAAGTACTAACCTGCAGCAGGGGGTTGGAACCTGATGATCCTTGAAGTCCCTTCCAACCCAAGCCATTCTGTGATTCTGTGATTCTATGATTTTCGTGTTCTTGTTTACAGTTCAGAAATTATCCTGTGAGATGTGGGTGGGTTTACTGGAAGCAGAGATAGAAATTCATCAGGCTTTAGACAGACTGGGCAGCAACAGAGAAAGTGAAAAGAATGGACAGGTTTGGGTTTCAGATGAGAAGAATGAACAGGTTTTTTTGTTGTTAGTGGTGGTTGTGGTGGTTTTATTTCTTTTGTTTTGTTTTGTTTTGTTTTCTAGTTTGGTTTGGTTTGGGTTTTTTTTTTTTTTGGAGAGCTGTGAGGATGCTGTACTTCAAGATTTAAGGTCTGGAAATTAAGAACGAATTGTTAATCATATTTCTTCATCTATTTATTGAGTTTAAATAATAACATATTGTCAACGGTTTACAGGCGTTCGGCCTGGTTCCGTGACAAAGGGGACGGGGGATCCACAGGCCCACACCCCGGGAAAAAGGGAAAAGGGAAAAAGGGTAAGGAGATGGCCCTGAGAGCAAAGAACAGCGGCAACAATCTGAGGAGAAACAAACTAATTTACTAAATAAGATATCGGAATGCAAAACAACACACTATAATACAATATAATTACAATTTAAGCTGATAAATCCAATACAGAGAGAGAGAATGTCCCAGAATCAAGGTAGGCCTTACTCTACTACCGACGATAAGACGGCTGGAGAGCGAGGTGCTGCCAAGATGAGAGATGGCGGAAAAAAGGGGCAAGGTCTCGTGATCTGCAAGTTTTTATACTGCGAGCTTTTATCTTTTCCCTCCGGCTGGAAAATGGTAACAGAGGAGCAAAGTACTGTGGGGACTGTAGTAGTCCTTCTCTTCTGAGAACCAGGTATATCCACTACATGATGTTATGATGTGGAATACCAATAACCGAAAATCACAAAACCATGACACATATTTGTTGGATAATGATGATAACAAGAAAGTTGCCTTTAAATGCAGAATCCCAGGACGGCAGAGGCTTGCAGGGGACTCTGGGCCACCTAGCCTAACCCTTGCTCCATAGGGACACCCAGAGCAGAGGGCCTGGGCAGCAAAATCCTTCAAGGGTGCAGAGAGAGTAACTCCAGATAAAAGGTTACTTCACACCCAAATTTTTAATATCTAAAACAACAGAAGAAACATCAAAGATGTGTTTTGACTGTTTTTCATTGTTAAATTTTGAATTTTGTGTATATATTAATAGATGTGAACTTTATATTATATTCTACTCTATGTGGAACATCTTGGACAGTCAAGAGAACTGGAGACCTACTCTGCAGCTGTCAGTTTACAGAACTGCCAGCTGCACACTCCAGCAGATGCAATTTGAGTGTTTTGGGATAAATCTGCCTGGTTCTTGTGCTGAGGAGGAATATTTTTTTATATCTGAATGAATGTTTGAATACCTCATTCCCAATGACAGGAATCTTTGCAGTTGATGACAGATAAGAGATTGGGCTTTACTTCCACATTACGTGGTGCTGGAGGCCACATCTTGATGACATTTCCAAACAGTGTTGGCCATGGCAGATTTCTGCTAAGAGAGTGATTAGAAATGACCCTTCGGCTCAGTGATAAAACTACGAAGCTGCAGTCACATCCTGGTGTGATGGAACCATGCTCATCATTCTTATTTGAACACAGCTGCAGCTTGCATCCATAATTCAAATTAAATGCTATTTGGGAGGGTGTCTTGA
Organism: Numida meleagris; assembly: GCF_002078875.1. Taxonomy (NCBI): domain Eukaryota; kingdom Metazoa; phylum Chordata; class Aves; order Galliformes; family Numididae; genus Numida; species Numida meleagris. The sequence goes on from NC_034410.1 coordinate 125,303,531, forward strand.
AACCTGATTAATGTTCCAGCTTTAATACATATTGTTTCCAGATTGGTAAAGACTTTTGTTCTCAAGTTTTAACAGTTTAGGGTAATTCAGAGAAAATATAGAAGTGTAGAATTAAGTCTTTTAAAATGTCTGAATAGCACAAGGAACAGAAGTCAGACTTCGTTGGGTAAGCCTAGCTTTACAAGTTCCACTTTTTAATGCCCTTTTCACAGGGCTATAGTCACTGCCCACGATTTCCCCGGGGGTCTGAGGGTGCACCTGTGCAGAATGCCAGTCAACTGGAACACAGAGGTCTGGCTCATGAGCTGCTGACCCATACATGGGCTGTCATGCCCACTGCTCTTACACACCTCTTTCCCCATGTGAAGCAAGGAGATGCAAGACTGTGTGTTTCCTGCGCAGGTTATCTATTCTTCAGTGAAAAGTTTTACAGTATCTGTCCCAAAGGCCAGACCTCTGGACAGGATAAATGAGTGTGAATGCAGATAGTGAGAATGAATTAATTTACAGAAAGTAAACTGTCTGGGTGAAAGGCAGAGAAAATCTGGTAGCAGTTGTCAAATCTACATCAGCAATGAAAGGGCATTGTTGAGGAGCTGGAGGAAGGCCCTGTCCCATCTGTGGGGACTGCATGGCATGTGAGTGATGGACTGGGCATCACTGCCCCACACACTGCAGGTGCCGTTGAGAAAAGTGGGAGAGGGGCTCTCCTCATTTTCTGTTCAAAGTTCTAGGCAGAGATTTCCAGATGATTCAGAAAGAGATCCTGGTGACAGTCTCCCAACAGACAAATCCACCGTGACACCATGTGTCAGTTGAGAATAACATCTCCTGACAAGGCAGAAACCAGTAAACAGACATGTACGGAAGACAAGCTATTCTGTATTCCAAAACAAACAATAAACAGAGGTCCTTACAGCAGCCAGAAGGAAGAAATGAATAATAGCAGATTCCCTTTTTTATTGTGTGCTGTGTCTGTTTATTCAGACAGGGTGGAAAAAGACAGAAATTTTAAAGGAAGCCAGTTTGGATGAAAATATATCTGCAAATCTGCTTCCTCCAGCTAAACTGGAGATGAATTATAATTGCAAAATGTGTATTTTTGTGGTTCATTCCTCATCCCCCTTGAAAATAATTTAGAAAGCAAACGTGTTGTAATTTCTTAAGAGGACACTAGTAAAAGATGTTTATAAAAATTTACTGTGTTGTTTTTTTCCACAGCAACCCTAAGCTGCAACAGTCAATGATATTGTATAAATATTTGTTTGCCTGATTACCATCTTCGGCTGATTTGCAGCTCTGTCTGATAGTGGAGGAGAGGGAGTCTCGGCAGGCTCTCCAGCACAGTTTGCCCAGGGAACAAAGTTCTGGCAGGCACTCCTCCCTAACAGATTTTCACCACTGGTCGGTGTTCACTGACTGAAGACTTGAGAAGACACTGTTTTTTGGGTGAACTCATGCAAGAGAGCATGGAGAAGTTAGGGCAGGGCTGAGGTGGCCAAGAGGAGCCATGGGGAGTGGACAGAGGCCTTCATGGTGCTACATTCCTTGTCTTGAGTGTGCAGCTTCCCATTTCTGCTCTCTTTCTGGATGATTGGACTTTCAAATAGAGGAGAGGACATAGCCTGGCATGCAGAGAACTCTGCAAGGACTTGTATAGAGGGGTATAGTGCACGCACACAGCAACCTTTCCCCTCATATCTGTGCAGAGGGAAATCCGGTTGCACCAGTGCCTACGAAGGACCGAATAAAATGGCTAAAATACACTAATGTGAAGTGGCTTTTAAATGTGATGAGAAAGAACTGGAAGGGATCTTGCAGGGTTACTAAGCTGAGTCTCCTCAAGGTCATGGCAACTACTTGATATAATCTCTTAGCTTATCAAGTTAAGTTTTAACAGGATACATTTATGGCGCTCCACTAGAAGAGCTTTCTGGAGCTTCGTTTTCCCATTCATAGACCCACTAGCTATGGCTCACAAGTGGTCCCTAGGATTTGTCTAGCTCTGCTGAAGAGTTATTTGAAAGACAATTTAACATATTTTCTTATTTGACCAGATTGTATTACTTCCTGTTCATCATGCAAGAATCTCCAGTGATTTTATCTTCTCTGCTTTTGTAAAGATAACAGAACAGAGTATTTTAAGCTGGAAATCTTTCCTCTTTTTAGTAGTTCCTTTCCACTGCAGAAGGGATGGTTCTGTTTGTTGTACTGGCTAGCAGACATGCCAGCTGTAATTTTGCTGCAAGTAAAGCCACATGAAAACCTCCTACCTCTACAGAGAAACTTTCTCCATGACATTGCTGACAGGGGAGGTGCTTTGACTCATGAGCAGAAATTGTAATGATTGCCTAAAATGGCTGTGATGCAAGTGGTAAGGAAGGTCAGGAAGGTCGGGAGCGCAGGGGGATGCCTAGGGTCTTTTTAGTGCACTCCTTGGAAAGGATATTTCCCGAGATGTTGCACCCCTTCTATCATCTCCCGTTCCTGTACATCAGAAAATAAGTACTGCTTAATGAGTACTATCTCCCTAGACTGAACTTAAACTTTTACGCAGAATTTATTAGTTGGCCTAGCTAAAATGACCTGTTAGTAAATACTTCAAGGACTAGATCATAGTGGAAAGAAAACCAAAGGAATATTTGAGTTCATAGAAATGCCTATTTTTCCATCACTTAATGAGTATCTTCTTTATCTCACAACTTGTGTTATTCATCAAGTAATTCATGACATTATTTACTGGAAAGTAATGGCCCCATTTACCAGAAAACTAGTTTAATCTGCTACTCATTGTTTTCATCCATTATATAAAATAGACCTTTCATCTGCAGCATTGTGCCTTTCATGAAGCTTTGCCAGAGGAACGAGAAATCTGTCTGATCAGACAGCTGTGAGGCGTCTGACATTCATACAGGGTGGTGGTATCATCACCATCACATTCGGTGATAAATGAATCCATTTCACAAAACCACAGAGCTAGTGCTGTTTGCATGAAGCCAAGAGCACACAAACGAATGAGTGAGGCTCATGTCCTGGCTTAGAGTTCACTTAGGAAACAGTTCGCTATATATCTAAAAAGGATGATTGGGAAACATTCAAGGACAGAATAATAAACTCACACAAATCTGAAGTTGTCTTGGAGGGCTTGCAGATTAGGCATTGTCCTGGAGAACCTGGGCATTTTTGGTGAGTCAGTCTCCTTGGATGAACCCAAATGAACAGACCAAATTCTGCACTGCCCTTCTCTGAAGCAAAGGGAAGCAGGGAAAGTTGGAAAATCAGCCAAATCAGCAATGTGATAACTTATATAATGATCTGATTAAGCAAGGCCATTGACACATTTGCTTACAAGGTGATGTGCTTTCAGAAGGCAGGTTTTACCTTCTTTCTCTAATACAACTAAATCCATATCAACATGTGGAACAGGATTTCTGCATAACATGATGTTAGTCTGAGCCTCTGTTGATAAACTGCCCAGAAACAAAACCTGAGCAGGAGAACAAATGGCTATATACTGCAGAAAGGTTGATCAGCCCAGCTGAATTTCTGTAAATGGAGGGCAGTACTGTCCCAGTCTCTGAGAAATCAAAAGCCTGGGTTTAGCTGCAAAAAAAATTTCAAATTAAAAAGGTAAGAAAACATTATAGTAAATGTCAACTGAGAGATTTAATATTTTGAAAGATATGAATGTGTAAAAAACAGGATTTAGCGTGTCATCCCTCCTATAGGCAGTTGCCATATCTATTCCAGTATAGCAGGCAAGGCAAACACCTGAGTCATTCACAGCCCATCTAATGTTGGAGGAAAGTTCTCAAAAATTAGATTGCTCATGCAGATCAGAGAGGGTTAATTTAGTATCAAATACAGATTATTTTTACTGCTTCAACTGGCTTTCTTCCAAATAGCTCAGATGTCTCTGCCATCACAGTAGTCTGTTCATCTGGTTTGGGCCAATCCTATCTGTGGAGCAGAGACCTCTGAGCTGCGCCCGTGCTGAACAGATCCACACTGCCCTTTGAAGCAGAGTGATACATCCTGGGCTGGTCTTTGCTGCACCTTTTTTTGGGTTCTGATCCATACTTCTTCAGTTGATTATCAATCAGAAATGTCTTGAATAACCAGGCAGATGTATAAGAGTTGCAGAGCGAAGTTCTTACACCTCACTCTACCACCACAGTGGAAAGGGTGTGTGGTTTGTCCTGGGCTTTGCATGTAAATGTTTGAAGATGCACTGTGCAAGTGTTGGAAGAATTTTTGGTGCTGTTTGCAAGCATCTGATCCCTTGGGTGTCAGTCGTGATCTGACTGCATCTACACCTGGGTTTTACCTTCATGGGATCTCTAGGCCTGCTCCAGAGGGGCTGAGGATGGCATCGAGGAAAGAGTGAGTGAGGCTACTCGGCACAAACCTCATTGGTGTGGAGATTCAGTCTGACCAAATAGATCCTGACAGAAGAACAAATCAACCTGGAGCCTGCACAGAAAGTCCCCAACAAAGATTTTCTGAAAAGCACCGTGCAGCCTGGGGGAGAGCTCCATCCAATTCACTTTATACATTTCATTTTCTTTATGAATCTTCTACCATAACTTGAGTTACTATCTGGTCAGCAAAGACCTAGGAAGCTGTGGTGTGCCTCTCCATGACTCTTTCATGCCATTTGGAATCTGGATGTGGCAAACATTGCTGCCTACTTTGTGTAGCTGATGGTGAGGGGTCAGCACAGTCCAAGTGCACACTGAATACACACTCTTAGAAGAAGAACTATTACAAAAGGCCTTTTCATGGAGGTAGAGTAAGGCAGTTGCTACCTGCAAAGCCACATTCATCTGGAAGGTGATGGAGAGGCTATGCAGCTGCATGGTCACTACCCACTCATATCACATAATGCAGCAAGCAGTACCACGGGGCTAGTCGTACTAAGTGCTATAGCCTCATAGAGCCCTACCCAAACTGTTATAGATAATTTTTTTTTGTAATTAGAAACAGAATTGTTCCTGTACGTGGTCTGTACATTTCAACTGACTCCAAGATGTTATGAAGACACCTGCTGTCTCAACTGCAAAGGCCTTCCAATACTTCTTTCTGGATAAATAATAGTGATGAAATATTTAGACTGGTTTCAAGTCACGTTTTTCAGAAATGGTGTGCATTTTTGTTACAAGTCAAAGCAAATATTTTATTAGACTGCAAGTGCATGCCTCAGAACTCAATATTTTAATTTTCATCGGGAAATGAAAAATCATGATTTTTACAACTGACCAGAGAGATATAGTATGATTATTACTGTTCAGGGAGCTTTTTTTTAGTGTTGATTTCCTTGCTGAAATCACTGTAGCTATTTGCTTTGGGGCATTTTCAGACTTTAATTGAACCAGAGACTTCAGCTGGAGCGTTGTGTGGTTTAAAGCACTTGTGACATAATAAGTATTTGCACACAATATATGGTACAATGGATGAAAGTTTTGGAGGACTTCTAATTTTTTTGTTTGGTTGACCATGTGAACTGCATGCACAACTATTGGTTATTTATATTTTGCATTCTATATACTTTAAGAAGCCTTAATTAAAATATTTGCATCACCTATTCCAGTTTGTAATTTTGTGTGGAAATGTAATCCAGCTGAACAGTTCCCAATGAAATAATTATTCAAGATGGCATATACATGCAACATGGAATAGATTTTGAAATACCTTAAGCCTCTTAAAAAATACGTGCTTCATTAAATTAACATCCTTCCTGGTTTTGGGCTCTTTCATTGGATTCTTAATTCTTTAGTGCCTCTCTATATAGAGGCTTCATATTGGCTACAGATATTTTAAACAATTTTGCTTTGCTGTGCCATAGTTTTTTTCCAAACAACTGGGAGAATTTTCCTATCATGTAGATGACTGAGTCAATTTGAAGAGGTTTTCTACTGTTTCTAATCTTCCTGGGGAGATGTTTGTGCTACTGCATCAGTGTGAAACACCATTCTGTGTGGCCTCTATGAACTATCTCTGGAGACTGAGATAATCAGGGACAATTCAAGCCACCTGGATTAGACTCCTGCTCCAACTCATCCTCTGAATCATGTGCTCTGAACAACCTGAGACCCATGAAATAGAAGACAAACCTAGAAAGGTAGAAGGTACATGTGTCAGCTCTCTCTCAGCACAACATTTTGTGCAATCCAAACACATTTTCTCTTACGGTGGTAAATGTGTCAACCAAAGGAGCAAACAATAAAAATCAATGAAGCTCAATAAAGATCCGAAATTAACCAGTCCTAAAGATCAAAGAAAAAAAAAGATATCTGAAGACATCTAAGGAGAAATCCAAATCCTCATCACTTTCAGAATTCTGCTAAAGTTTTGAATACAGGCATTGGGGCGATGTTCGGATCTAGAAGTGGTAAAACCTATCAATTTTTGGCCATGTTCTCAAGTAGAGAAGATAGTGTGGATTGTATTTCTGAAATACAAAGCTACGAACCTAGGACAGAAATTGTGTCTTTTACCACAGCGGGCAGTGCTGGCAAGCAAGTATTTTCAAAGCAAAAGCTGCATCTGAGTGAAAGCAGTGACTGCCAGGAAGAGCTAGGACAGATCTGACTGCACATGTGCCTGAGCCTTCGGAGATGCCTTCTCCAGAGTTTTCAGTCCAACCAGATGCTCGCTTGAGTACTGCTACTTGAAAGCAATTCACATGAATTCAGCTTGAGAAGCACGCATTATCCCTGGTGCTAGGCAGAATAACACGTTCCTTACAGTCCTCGAGGATGTGGATCCAAGTGGAAATTGGCTCAACATCCCCTCAGATCACATAATGAATTATATTTTGAAACTGTTCTTAAAAACAAGCAAAACTACTCTGAGGGTGGGAGTACGTACAGACTCATACTTTAATATATTAATTACATTCATTTGTCATCACTTGAACCTAAATACCCTCAGACTTCATTAAAGCTGCCAGAATCCCATTCCCCTCCCACAGCTGAATGTGCAGAAGTAATTTGCTTAAAGGAAAATGAAGTGAGAGACTTTTGGAGTCCCACAGGATCCCAGCACAGAAAAGGTGGAGAGGAGAGACTACAGTAGGACGTTGATACATGAGATTGCTGCAAAGCTGCAGAAATAGCAGCAGCGGTACCTTCAGGAGAGCAGTCCCAGGATCAGTGCCATGAGACCATTGGTGATAAATTCCCACCATGCACCATGCATGGGACAGCAGGTTCTTGTAATGCTAAAACTATTGAACAGAGCTCATACAAGAGATTCATCATCAGCTTTTATTCAAATAATTTACCAGCAAACACATTGCCTATGACTATTCTTTCTCTGAGCCCAGCATTTTGAGGGTGGTGCTCACATGTTCCTCTCACTGGATGCCTTGCTCTCCACTGCCCTTAGGAATATTCCCAGGACAGTTTCATTCTCACATCTCCGTGCCTGCAGCCCAGAAAATGTGCAGTCCTCCACGAGTAAGTCCAACAGTGTAACACCAACCAAACGTTTTGAGCAATACTTATGGCTTTAACATTGGCACACAGATGGAGCAGGAAGGGCAAAACTCCTGCTCTGCTGTGGATTTTTTGTAGGAGTTCAGCGAGGCTTTGCAGAAGAGACATCTATTAGGATCTTTGCACACTGATGTCTCTTCTGGCCACCCCATCCTGCATTTATTGCATGCAGTCAGCTGAATGTGCTGTACGCATGGGCCTCAGGCTTACAGAGAAGCACCTTCCCAGCTCTTTTGTCCCTATCCCTCTTCGTTCAGTCAAGTATCCAGCAAAAAGCATCCCATAAATAAATCTGCTCACCATCATGTTGCTCAGCTCATATTTTACTTATGCCATATTCATATTGTATATGTATCATCTTAATTGTTCCATAATGTTGTAAAAATTGGCCAGTACAATCAGCAATGCTGGATTGCATTAAGCAGAGTCTTTTTTGAAATGTACTGAAATATTAGTTCCATATGATAAAATCCATAAAATACAATCTAGATGCCAATGAGATTAGGAAAATGGGCTCTTTTCCACTTACCTAAATACTGGAAAGATACACAAGTTATTAGCTTTATATCAAACAAATAATCCCTTGAGACTCTGGTGAAGGATTTAGGAAGTGGGTAAAAACGAATAAGTAGTATATAAAGAGACATAGACTCACCTCCCACCCGCACATACTCCTGATTACACACACAGACTCTAAAGAGCACTGAAATGTTCTTAGGTCGGGGCACAGAAAGACCCCCATGACACGCACCAGGTGCTTAACATTGGGACCATTCATCACAGTCCATTCAAAGTCTGCTCTGGCACTCCCAGTCCTGGGTGCTCCCAGTTTCAGGAGCTGCTCAGCTACACAGTTCAGCTTTGTATCTTACATATTCACTGAGAAGAGTGGTTGGAGGCAATGTGTAGGGGAAATGTGGTTAGAAAACATACCTTATTCCTAAGGCTTCTGGTCCTGATGACATAAAATGTACCTGGTCAGAACAGGGCTGTAAGTGCAGGCAATGTGTGACACTCATATTGCCCCCAGCTGTCCCACACAGGCAGAGGAAGAACAGGTTCATTGCTCCCACCCATGCAGACCAAGCAGCAGCTCTGACTGAAGGCATTTATCAGCACGTGAGTTGCAGTGGCAAAGTGCCCCAATCACTTGTACATTCCTGCAACTCCCAGAGTGGCAGAATGAACCTTACCAGCCAGAGTTCTTCATTTCCCTCCATCCTGGGCAAGCACTCAGCCAGTCATTACACAGGAAGACGGCAAGATTAATAATTGAGTACTTTTCTTATGAGTTATGAATACAGAGTATTTCAGTTCTGGAACCTGAAGAACTTTCTGCATATCCCCTCGAATAGTTGCCAAAACCAGTATTTCTCTAGAAATTGTCTAAGCCGTCTTGGTCAGCAGAATTTTAATATTGGTTCTGTTGAAAAAAAAATTGAGATATTAATAGGTATGGGTTTATAAAAACAAAACAGTACAAGCAGCTTCCTTCAAGAGAAACAGAGAGACTTTGAGAAAAGTCAGCTGGTGAACAAAAGCTTTAAAAGGCAAAGCAGAGGTAGAGTTTGGCTATTTGGAACACAGGTTTGCTGAAAAATGAACATTTCAGGAAACATTTCTTTTTTTTTAAAGAAGATTTTTCACTTCATTCAAAATAGATGATGCAGAAGAGAAATCAATTCCAACCTCATCTCTCCAAGCTCTCTTGGCTGTCCTGCAATGTCAGCAGTGAAAAGCTATTTTTGTCCTTAGTCTGCAGAAATGACTCAGTGCATTCAAGGAATAGCTCTGATGAGGAAGCCTGAGCTGGTTTTACATGGTTACCTCCTAGCCTAGAACTGGTCATTATTTGAAAGTCACTGCTATTCCACTATTGAATAAATGAGACTGTAAGTTCACCTTGAGAGAAAAATAAGAGGAACTAAATGCCAGTTTTCCATGCTGGACCATTACTAACCAATTGTGCAGTGCAAATGTTGCATCTTCAAGGCATTCTCGGCTTTAGGATTAATATTAATATTGACCCTTACAATGATTTTTGAAAAAAGTATAAATGCAATTCATATAGACTTCAAGTCCCTCAAGTTTAGCAAATATCATTTTCTTTTAGATGAGCAATATAATTAGTGTTGCTAGCCCAACTGGGTTCTCAGAATAGAATATGAGCTGCATATAGATAATTCCATGAAAACACTACTGGAAATTCAAATACTTATCTAATCTTTATGTCTGGCAACCTACACTACATTACTGGTTGTTGGTACCAGTGAAGCATAGTATAGCTTTTACTTCCAAAGGAAATTAAGCCAAGAAAAAGAGTGCCATTTAGTTCAGAGGAAAGATGTTCATACATTTTTATACTTTAAATGACTCCATTTGAGAGCTTGGAAAATTAAAAGGGCATTCAGCCAAAAATAGCTCAGTGTAATTCTACTGAATGCAGGCTAAATAAGGATCAGCCTTATCTAACTTCTCAGAGGTACATTAACCAGAGACACTGTATAAAGTTCCAAAACTATCATATGCCTAAAAGGGATTAAGGGATAACTAAAGTGAAGAAAACCAATTTATTCATAATGTGAAACAACAGATCATAGAAACTTGTGCAAGATAGTTCCAAGAGAGAGAGCAAGAGCAAAACAAGAGTGGAGCCCATTTGTTTCAAGAAGGATGGAATAGCTTTATGTTGAATCACTGGACAAAACACCCTGGTTTAAGCTGAAACTATTTCCAGGTGCATAATGTACATAGGGAAAGGAAATTCTGATAATCTGCTTTTACTGAGGGGGAAGAAAAGGGTTCCCATACAACTACTGACCCACCAAGAGGGGGAGCCAAACATCACATGTTCATGTCCCCGGTCCCCCAGAAACTGACTGACTTTTTATTAGTGGTTCCTTTTCTGGACAGAAGACAGCAAGTTTTGTTGTTAAGCTGTGTCAGATTTAGCTTTTGCATGCATGGAATTTTGCTTGAAAAATAGAAGTTGAGCCATCCCCACATGAGAAAATGAGATGGTTTAAATCATACAAAAATAATTAGGAAGCCATTTGCTATTTCCAGCAAAATATGGAAGCAAGGGAAGTCTGATAAGCATCATGTTTCCTAATGGACTTTTCTTTGTGAAAGGTCAGGTATCAAACAGATAAAGGATACTCTGTTGGCAAGAATGCTTATTTTACAGATGAAAAAGGGTCAAAATGAAGATTCAGAAACACGTCTTTGAGGCATCACCATAAACAAGATGGCCCCCAATTATTGAAGATGATTTATATGGAAATGGTAAGAAGTCACAGGGATTATCATTTCAACCCTATCCATAGTATTCTTCCCCATCCGTGTAGTGGTGTGTGTGAAGTGCTCACAAAATATCTTAGCATGGCAGCACTGCAAGCTCAAAAAATTTCAAGAGTTTAAATGTTTTTCTTATAAAATATATAGGTTGACAATCAAGAAAATAATGTATGCCATTTCTTATAATCAGAAGTACAGCAAAATTTACACATGCAGCAGATTTTATTTAGGAAAAAAACCCACAATTTTTAAGAGTAGAAGCATCTTTAGAGTTTATTCTGATCTGTGCATGCATGTCTGAGGATTTCAACATATAATTCCAGAAAGCAACAAGACTCTGTACATCTTAATAAAATGTCTTTATTCTAAGACTTTAAGGGTAGAAAACACCACCACGTATCTAGGTGAGTACTGGTAATTACTTATCTTCACTTCTAAAAAATGTTGCTTTTCGATGGCTGTGTATCTAGATGACGTTTTCAACATGTGGATTTTTTCCTATGAAAAATCACATCTCTACTTGGCAGTTACAAACCAAAGTTCATGGTTTAAATAATGCCATTAGCATATTTGATCTTCTAGCTACAGCTCATATGCGGTCATTCCCCTGTATCTTTTCCACTGTTGATGCTCTTGGATTCCATTTAACACCAGGTAACACGAAGCACAAACCATAAGAGGGAAGGAGTCTTCCTCCTTTGAAGGCATGGGAGATCTGGACTTCTGAAGAAAGTAGATTTTCTATTGATTTCAGTGAGGCAGAATTTAACCAAAGGGTTTTGATACATAAACAAAGGGGAGCAAGGCAGGGCCGCAGAGAAGAGCTGTACAAGTCAGACCAGACACACATTTACTGGAATCAGATGGTTGCTGCACTTTGCCAATCAAAGCAAGTGCTGGAAAGATGCATTCTTTGTTATCCAAAGTCCCAGCACTCTTTGTTAACAGGATGCAATGAGTTACTGCAGCGAAGAAATACCTTAAACTTTTGGTAACTCCAAGTCCAACAGAAGGACAGTGAAGTAAGTATGAAAGCAACTGAAACCCTATAGGGCTACAATGGTATGATACACTCAAAATGTTTAGGAAGCACTTAGGTTTTTGAGCCTGTGATGATGGAAGCAGGCTTGACTTACTAAGTCATCCAAACACAAAATAAGTAGAGCTACTGGGGTGCATCATGCTGCTTCAATGCTTGAAAAGTGTTCACAGGGTTATCACAAAACCACCTTAACTAGATGGAGGGATAGGTGAGGAGGAAGTTGCTTCCTCTGCAACAGTGGCAAAGAGGAATACTAAAACTGCAGTGACCCAGGATTTTTCCTAATCCCTGTCCAACATTGGAGTCACTGTAACTTCCTCATTGTGTTTTATTAAATCATGAAATCTAAGGGCTCTGTTAAATCACTACTTTGTTCTACCTGTTCAACTCTTAAATGCTTTGTTTCAGAAGTCATTTTGTTAAAAATGAATTGAAATAATTTTCTTCCGGAAATGTTTTTAGATTCCTTTCTAATCCAAAGGGACCTATGCTATGTTGGCCTGTTTGGTCTGAAGAGTGATACAGGCCATTATGGAGAAGAGGAAAGGAGTAGAAATCATTGAGCCAGCTCCTGCCAAACCAAAGTGAAGCACACAGCCGGGAAGACAGAAGTTGGCGAAGCTACTTGAACAGAAAAAGCAGTCATTTGAGATTAAATGGTTCCCTTGACTTCAAAGGGAAAAATCTGCTTCTTTTTGAAATTGCAAAACCTCTTTTTTAAAATCTGTTTTTAACTTTGTTTTAAAGGTGACATGTCCAGTAGAAAATATTGTTCTGAAATCAAATGTTTCAGGTCACAGATATCGCAATCAAATAAAACATTGTGACATTCTAAAAATAATCCTCCCCTTCTTATCCAACAGGAGCTAGTCATGAAATTCAAGCCAAATTCACAAATAGTGGAGTGCTTTTCTAATTTATTCTTCAGCGAATAATTGCACTGTTTTAACCCCAAATATTCTAAAGCTATGTAACAGGGAAGAAGGAGCCAATTGTTCTTCCTCCCTGCTCTGCAGAGGGAAAGCAAGTGCCAAAGAATAACCTGCTTTTGCTGTTCCAGGGCCTGTGAAACACAGTCTTTTCACACTCTGTATAAATAGACTTTGACTCCTCTTGGGAGGCTGGACTTTGCAGGGGTTCATTAGTTTATTGGTTGTGACCATACTTCTGGCTGATTAGGGTTTGAATGCAGCTCTCTATCACCACTCACCACTCACTAGATACATCATTTACAGCGCAGATGAAAGACAAGCCAAGAATATTCCTTCCTGGCACTCCTGAATTTACACAGTGTTTTCTGTTCAGGGGAATAAAACTCCCTCCTCCTTTGGTGTTGGATCTCACATGGAGCAGCTGCCTTGGCAGAAGCACTCAGCCTCCCGGGCAGAGCAGCAGAGTTGTTGGAGACTCCATGCCAGGAAGAAGAGGAAATGTGAACCAAGGCCATGTAGAATCACAGTGTCAAAGGATGGAAAAGACTTATTCAACCATCAAACCCAGAACTTCACAAGGGCAAACCACACTGCAGAGAGGACTCCAGAAGGACTGCCTTGAGGTGTATCTGCCACGGTAGTCTCCATCTCCATACTGTGAGAGGAACAGCTGGAAGAAGAGAGGCTAAATTTGGAGAGAAATCTGGAGGGAGACTATGTCAGTTCATACATGTTGTTGTCTGGCTTTCCTCAACACATATATTGAGCAAACGTGGACTCCTTTTTGGTTATATTGCACTGATGCAGGCCATTGCCAAACATAACCCTTCCAGTTCCAGGTACTGTGGGGAAAAATGTTGCCCTCCCAAGGTGTCCTTCAATAATCACCAGCTGGTGGTTGCTGTCCCCATGGTTCTGATTACCAGCCCAAAAACAATATTCCAACAGACTCTATGTGAGACATGACTGTTTTTCCACTGAGCCAGCACGGGCAGGTTTCTCTAGAGGAGCACTGAGGAACACATGAGCACCAGCAGAGACTCCAGCCAGCAACCATCTCTGGGACCATATTAAACAAAGACATTCTCACTTTGATGAGCAAAAGACCTTGGGATGAGTAAACAAGCTCAGCAGCTACTTGCGCCAGATGTAAAGATGCACGAGGCATCTGGCTCATACACATGACGAAGGAGTTGTTGCATGGGTATAAAAGGTTGTGAAGCACGTACAGTAAAGGTCTTTGTTCTGCACTAGCAATGGAGTCTGTGCCTCAATTGCCACAACCATCTGTTGAGGCAACATCTGTCCATGAGCAAAGAAGTGCCTGGCACAGTGTGTTCCAGCAGGGAGCTAACGGGGAAAGACTTCTCTCTTCTTCTTTCCCATCATAAATCTTGTTCTACTCAGCTCCTTCTTTACAGAGTAATGTGATCCCTACTCAGTGCCCAGCAACCTGCTTGATGCCATCTCAGACCTGCCCAGCACCCTGTCATATCACCAGGTCCCATCCTGCAGCTCTAAGCAGAAAAGAAGAGCAGCCTTCTCACCTCCGCTGTGAGCCTGGCTGCATGGACCTGTATTCCTATTTGAGTGCTGTTCACCTGCAAGTAAACCACATGAATTATATCCAGTCCCAGTATTATTTAAATGGTTATGATACTACTCAGACATGCAGTCAGCTCCTCAAGGTTTTTAGGGACAAGCCAAAGCTGCATCAAGAAGTCAACACTCCTCAGGAAATCATTTATTTCTGTAGAGATCCCATGAACTTGCGGTGCTCTTTCCTGGAGCAAAAGTGGTACCACATGGGACCAAAGATGCTCCAGCCACACTGGTTGTTACTGCTAGCATCTGATGAGAGACTGAGGCCCCACTTGTGGTAAGTGGAATGAGCTGTGAAAGGGAGGCAAAAGTGCAATAACACCCTCCAGCTATGTATATCTCAATTTGAAATATCAAGTTAGGTTTCCATCTCTAATTAATACTTTTTCTATGCCTTCAGTTCGAAATTGCCCTTAGAGAAGCTTACAGGACAGTTCTTAAAACATACTCCATATCACATTTTGTGTGTGCAATCTGCTCTTCAGATCTCACTGTATTATATAAGTACGTCAAGTAAGGGTAGCAAAATGCTCAGACAACTGCCCTATCCTCTAACCTGCACAAGAAGAACAGCTCTGATCTGCTCTCATCCAAGGGACAGAGAACAGAACAGAACAGAATAGAACAGAACAGAATAGAATAATACAGTTCAAGGAATCATAAAACAATAGAATACTCTTAGTTGGAAGGGACCCACAAGGATCATTTCTGAGAGCACTGCACAAACACTCCTTCAATTCCAGCAGCTCAGGGCCGTGCCCACAGCCCTGGGCAGCCTGTTCCATGCCCACCGCCCTCTGGTGCAGAACCTGTCCCTAACCCCCACCCGCCCCTCCCCTGACACAGCTCCATGCCGTTCCCTCGAGCCCTGTCTCTGTCACAGAGAGCAGAGCTCAGCGCTGCCCCTCCGCTCCCTGTGAGGAGCTGCAGCTCCCATGAGGCCTCCCCTCAGCTCCTCTGCTCTGGGCTGCACAAACACAGGGGCCTCAGCCACTCCTCATGCATCTTGCTGTCTATACCCTTCGCCATCTTTGTAGCCTTCCTTTGGACACTCTCTAATATTTTTATGTCCTTCTTCTACTGTGGCACCCAAACCTGCACCCTGTGCTTGGGGTAAGACTGCACAGCACAGAGCAGAGCGGGACAACCTCTCTCCTCACTTGCTGGCAGTGCTGGGCCTGGTGCACCCCAGGGTGCGGTTGTCCTTGTGGCTGCCAGGGCACACTACTGACTCGTGTTCAACTTGCTGTCAACCAGAACCCCCAGATCCCTTTCTGAGGAGCTGCTCTGCAGCCTCTCATCCCCCGGTCCGTAAACTGGGGTAAACCAGGGTTGCTCTGTCCCAAGTGCAAAATCCAGCACCTGCTCCCATGGAAGTAGAGGATGCAGGAGTAAGACCTCACTCCATGCCAAGGGGAAAGGCTTTCTTTCACAGACTTGCTCTCATCTTGTGCCACTTGTTCTGCTGCTGAAATAAAGAGGTTTTTGACAGGTAGACTGCAAGTTATTCCTGTGAAAGTGTGTGTCAAGTATATGCTTATGATTACAGCTAACACCCTTCATGACAAAGACGGAGAACAAACCCTGGGCTATCCAGGTGAACTGAGGCATGCCTTCCCTTTTAAACTTACAAACAGATCAGGTACCACTACAGAGCTCCAGAAAAGATCGCCTCTTCCAGTCTTCAGTCATGTCTTGGTGCACCACTTTGGGTGTAATGGGGCCCAAGCTGCAGCACTCCTCTGCCTCCTTACCCATGGTGAGCTTTCCGCAACTAGGACTGTTCACAGATTTTAGAGAGTAGTTGAGAATCGTCAGTGACTGAAGGGTGATGGGGAAGGGAAAGTGGAAAATTGCATATGATGGACTGGCAGAAACCACGAAGGATGAAGGTCTCTAAAACCCAGCTGTTTTTCTCTATTCCAGAGGGTGTACAAGATGGAGATATTTTTAGTGGAGTTTAAGTCTGAAAGCTAGAGGCTTAGCACCTTATGGATGCAAAAAGCCACCTTGTATAGGTCTCTGAGTTTTCCTTGTCTTTGAATTTCCATGACTGCATGCAGTCATAGTACTATTCTATTACAATACTTTGTGAGTTTTCAAGAGTTAGACTCTATTCTGGCAAGATGATAGGCACTTCTAGTCTATCCAGTGGTTGATTTTGGTGGGGATGCCTTGTGCCTCAAATTTAGCACACCATGTTTGATGGACTAACACTTTGTCAACGGTTTACGGGTGTTCGGCCTGGTTCTGTGACGAAGGGGACGGGGGATCCACGGGGCCACACCCTGGGAAAAGGGAAAAGGGAAAAAGGGTAAGGAGATGGCCCTGAGAGCAAAGAACAGCGGCAACAATCTGAGGAGAAACAAACTAATTTACTAAATAAGATATCGGAATGTAAAACAACACACTATAATACAATATAATTACAATTTTAAGCTGATAAATCCAATACAGAGAGAGAGAATGTCCCAAAATCAAGGTAGACCTTACTCTACTACTGATGTTAAGACGGCTGGAGAGCGAGGTGCTGCCAGGACGAAAGACGGGAGGAAAAAGGGACGAGGTCTCATGATTTGCAAGTTTTTATCTTTTCCCTCCGGCTGGAAAATGGTAACAGAGGAGCAAAGTACCATGGGGAATGTAGTAGTCCTTCTCTTCTGAGAACCAGGTACATTCACTACATGATGTTATGATGTGGAATACCAATAACCGAAAATCATAAAACCATGACACACTTGTTAAAGATATTTCTTCTTAGAATCATAGAATATCTCAAGTTGGAAGGGACCCATTCAATACAAGTCCCTTGAGCAGAATATTTCAGCTTTCACTATCATTCTGCCTCAATGCTGGTGTGTTTCTCACAGCTCTTTAAATGGCAGAATTGTTAAACACATTTACAGTATTAGAGAACAGGGTCAGGGCTTGGATATGTGCATCTCCGAATTCCATCTAGTGGATCTTCAGCCAGGTCATGCTAACATCTGCCTCACAGCCAGTCATACACACTCATGGCAATGCTTAGGTCTGATCATGAGCAGCAAAGGAGGTGCTGAGCAGTACACATGTCTGAATGTCAGCCTGCAGGCAACTGACATGCTGTTCTGGTGTCTCTGTAGCTGCAAACACCCTAAAATGTGTTAAAGGTGAAAGCAACAGATGAAAATTCAGCACAAGACAGTTGCTGGTGGTCCCTGTGGTCCCTGCCTACATGATGCTGAAAATATCTTTCAGCAGGGATTTATTTTCTTAATGCTAGGAGGGATACAGCTGAAAGCCTCTATATTTAATTTTAATGTTGAGGCTAGAGACTGCGTATTGTAGTGATTAGTAGCAGGAACTTCAGAGACAGTAGCATGCAAGTCAGTGGGAACATGCAGATTGGGTGTAAATAGATGGAATGAATTGCAGGTCAGTCCTAAGTAATGGAATTTGCTAGTGGGCTGTTGTTGTTTTTCAGTGTATTTCCCTTCTGGTTATTTTCTGAAATGCAAATAAAATCTCACAGGATTTAGGATCTCTCCTTCCTTGGGCTTTGGCTTACAAAAGTTTTCTGCCGTCCTTGATTGTTCTAAAATGGAATATATACAATATATAATCCAATGTGGGAAGCAATGTTAACCACATTGATGCTTTGGTTTTGCTTGTTTAAAAATGGCATTTCCATTCTCAGGGTTCGGTTTACAGTCCCATCTCACGCAAGGCCCTCTCTTGGTCTCCAGGGAGTGGTGTCCAAGCAAGGATGACACACATGAGAAAGCTTGTATGACAGGGCCTACAGTTACTTAGATTTCTTTAGGAAAGCAGACAAATATATTTAGCAGATTTTTTTTTCTCTTGTGAAAGAAAAATAGACAAAAATAAACATATCATTCAAAGTAAACTTCAGGGTTATTTTTTTATGCCAGAGCCAAAACCTAATGAATCTGTGCAGGTAAAAGAGAAACAGACTAAGGACCAGGCCTAGATGTCAATCCTTATACTAGTTCACATTTTGAATAAAAATTGTTGTTATCCACAATTCTTTATTATGAAGGCAACAATGGTACTCTGTCATGATACCATGCCTAGAAATTTCCCTGGAAATGGATGCAGATTTGGTAAATATGTCAATTTCTAAAATTTTAATAATGGCTGCAACTTATTATATAGATTAATGCGAGGCATTTTTAGAGACTGTAGTGATTGCCATTTGTAGCGATAAGCAGGACTAACACAATGGAAACAGCGTTACAAAAGGTGGAAGGAAAATACAGCGCTCACCCGGATCGGAAGATTTGGGGCTCACAGGAAAAGGCTCCCACCAAGGAGGGATCTCCAGGCAGAGATCCTTCCTCAGGGGCAGTCAGCCCTTAAATGAGGCCTAAGAGGGGTGGA
>NC_034410.1:125327857-125398873 GCF_002078875.1 Numida meleagris
CCTCAGGGGCAGTCAGCCCTTAAATGAGGCCTAAGAGGGGTGGAGCCAGGCTCCACCCCTTCTGGTTGCACAGGTGAATTGCCTTCACCTGTGCTCCCAGGGCTGACTGGGTCTTTCCTCCAGGTGCTCAATCAGTGGTTCAGGCCATGACTCAGCAGTTCCCATACACCATTTCTCCATCTATCACAGTGGGATATATTTTCAAGGGTTTTGAAGCTTCATGCAAGAAAGAAAAAAGGATATTTTAATAGGATGGTGAGCCAAAACACTCTGAATACCCTTGCTCAGCTGCTGCATTGACCTAGAGATGCCTGAATTTTGTACATGCATTACTTGGAAAACATCAGGCTCTCTTGGTGCCCAAACCTATACTCCTGTGTGTGCCTCATGCTGCCCCACTAGCCAAATCTGAGCAGATCCTATGTAAATACCACATAAAATACTGGGATGGCTCAGGACACTTGTCCATTTCCTAATGCACATTGTCTGGGACGAACCTTCCAGAAAGAAGAGCTCCTACATCAAACAGAGGAAGAAGAGCAGCAACTCCATGAGACACTGGCTGGGTGAACACCCATGCTGTGGAAGAGCAGAGTTGGATTAGTGAGAAGAAGGCATGTCCCAGAGATGGGGGCTGAAGGGGGACAAACACGTGGGAGTTTTGGGGCCACAGTCCCAGATCTACTAGAGATATAAGGAGACACGAGAAGGAACATGACACTTTCAGTGCTCTACTGTTAAGGGTGTATTCAGCTAAAATGGGGCAAAGGCACAGGAGAGACCATGCCAAGGTCTGTTCATGTGAGATTAAACAAGGTCTGTGTGCCTTGATAGTGGTGTGGTCCAACTCCCTATGCATTCACAGGGAAAAGGAACCCCTGCCACCCCCGAGAGAGGCTATAACACCTTCCAGCAGGAGACTCAGCATGACAGCTAACTCCTTACAGCCATGTGAACAGAGCCAGGTTTGTAGCACTCTGCCCCGTGTTTCCTTCTGGCCAACTCCTGGCAGCTATTTGCTGAGTGTGTAGATTTTAAAGCTGTTCCCTAAGCTGTGATCCTGAACCACACTATGTGGCAGCCAGCTGTAGGCAGAGCCTATATGTGTAAGAGGTGCTGTGTTTTGTGATTCTAGTCAGGGTAGGAACAACCCTACTGCAGATAGAAGTCAGCAGCAGCATTAGTTAGGCCTGTGCAAACTCAAAATGCTGATGGACTCTCTAAACATATGGTCCTCTAAACTCATCAGTACCGTGAGTTAAGGTATTTGACTGAAATGACAAATCATTAGTTTTAATAATAACAGTGCTCTAAGCTATTTTTTTCTATTTAACCAGTGATGTGACAAAAATCGCCATGCTTGAATTGACAATGTTAGCACGTAAGTGATCTAGTGTACGTCTCATACAATTAACTCTATCCAGCACACCTCATTTTTACAGATATTATTTTAAACAGATTTAGTCTGCTTAAAAAACCTTTTTAAAAAAGCTATTTTTAAAAGCTTTGCCTAAACCATACAGTGCTTACCTCATTATCAGCTGTAGGAGTTCTGTTTCAATGCACAACCACTACAGACTGTGCATGCTAATGTGAAGTGTTCCCTGAAGGCATGGCTAGGAGATTAGTCACTCTCTTAAACAATTGCTCTATAAGTACAAATGCCAAATGTTAGTCTTGGATTTTTCTAACAGATTTGGAAAATCACAAATCTTTGTTGAATTATGTTTCTTTACTAAAACCAAAGTGGTTTAATCAAAAATCCTTCAGGGATTCAGCCGCAAGCCGCTTCAGGGCCCAGTTCTGGAACTGGAGCTGCAGTTGTGGTCAGTGGGAACTAGGGTCCCATATCAGTACCAATTAAGCGGAAGTTGCTACAGGCAGAGCCATGCCCAGAGAAAGTGGGAGGGGAGAAAACTGGCTGAGTAGGGCTCTGTTGCTCTCAGGGATTCCACAACCACCTCAAGTTGGACAGAAAGCAACCAAAAATATTCCCTCCCTTCTCTCTATGGAAAGGAAGTCAGATGGACAACCTCCTTCAAAGCAACGTGCACAGTTAACTCAAGAAGAAGCAATGTAAAACTGTCCACAGGAATTGTTTGATGAGGACAGTGATGTAAGGCCTCTGTAGGATGTGCTAGGTCTTTTGGGACTCTCAGCTATATGGATGTGGCACCCACAAACAAGCAGGCTCTTGCCACAGTCAAAAAAGATCCATTATCACTAATGGCCACTAATGGTTGGAAAGATGAGGGACACAGGAAGGTACCTCTGAAACTGCTGTTAGGATTTTATGCACTGCACTGGGAAAAAAAAAAAAAAAAAAAAAGATACAAAGGCAATCTACTCTTCAAGGTAATTTTGACAACTTCCCCATGTGAGCACAGCTATCAGCTCTTTGCTGGTTTACTCAGAACTTGCTGCAAATGCCTTTTCTAAGTTTGTCAGAGCTTTTTCAATGTTTACTGTGTTACCACAGTGCTCTCCACGACTTATACAGCTGTCATCCTCCATTATGCTGGCTTTTCAAGGTTTTTGCGATCTTCCTCTGCTCTTAGTACAGCAGTGACATTATATGCAAATGACAGTACCATGTGTTCTGTGTATCCTTACTGTATACAACCCAACCAACAAATGTTTTTAAACCATAGTATACAACATATATTTAATTCATGCTAAAGAACCCTGCAATCACACTTTGTTTTGATTCAGCTGTTGCCAGTGTTTGAATTGTGTAATTGCTGTTTTGGAAAGATCTCTCAGCTATTGAACAGCTGGTATTAATTACCATGGGCAGGTAGGAAACGACCAGACTGCCATCTTAGAGTAGGTGTCTAATAGAAACAGTGTTAAAATAAAGCAAGATCAGTAGCACTGTAGCCCCAAGAGCCTGTTGTATGCATCAGCTATTGCTAGTGTAAGCAACCTATGTTTGCAACCCTCTCCCAAAATAATGCCTCACGTTTTTTGCCCTGATGTTATTCAGGGCACAAGCAGATAATGAAAGGCAAAGAGAGCCTCCCTGGAAAGCTGAAAGAATCTAGGCAACAAGAAGGGAAAAACAGCTGCTGAATCAAGCAGGGAAATTGCCTACTTCAAAGAAAGAAATTGAAAAATTACAACAGGTGTCTGTCATGGAGAATCTGTGACCACTTTGTACTTGTGGATGCTGAAAGCTTGAAGATGCTAGCTCTGCATGGCCACTGAAGCACAACATAGCTTGTCCCTGGTCCCACATACTTACCCAGCTGGTGCTGTAATCTGGTAGAGGAAACTCCATGCTGCTGCTTTGCTGAGCATGGTTCATAAAGAGAGGGATAAGCCTGTCGGTGCATAGATCCTTCTTGCCAGGGTTGCTGAGTGCTGAACTTCCTCTCCTCTCCACCAAATTCTCATTTTGTTAATATCACCATGATTCAGGAATTTTGAATCCCTGGAAATTAATAGATGTGGGCATCCCTAGATGAAGTGCCCTGAATCATCCTGTGAAAGATCTACTGACTGCACCTGTGGCTTGAACATTAACTGCAGTGCATAAGTTACCAACAAACATGGATTTGCTGTCAGAGTGAAAAGAGCTCTCAGTCTTCCCATGAGACCCTTCATCAGCCCCATGGGCTGCGGCTGGGCCTATTCCAATTGCCCCTGCTGTGGCATGATGCTAGTGCAGGAGGGGCTTCAAGCCCCCCCCATGTATCATGGCTGGGTGGCACAAGAAAGGATCCCTGAGAAAAAGGTGTATGGGGAGGTACCAGAGGTTATCTGATATGTATGTGCACAGAGCAAATTAATGCTTCCAGGCAGCCTAGATTCTAACATTTCCTAACTTTCAGATACTTGACATTACAGTCTTAATACCATTCTTCTAAACTATTTTATGTGCAATACAGACAGAACACAACTTTCTTCCACGTGGATGTTCACTGTTCCAGGAAGGGTAAAAATTTCAAAAATTCAAATTGACAGAGGAAACATCAGAGGTTAATTTGATGGATGATTCAGTCTCAAAACAGCATGAATTCCAGTCTAGTTGAATTAAGAGGCATTTTGACTTCTTTGAGTTCCTTTGACCTGGTAACTTCTTCTGTAAGAGTTCGTTATTCTATAAACCTTTGTTCATCATTGTCTTTGAAAACATATTTCTTCACTTCTAATTGAATTCAGTTTTTGCGCTGTAAGAAAAAAACCTCAACACTTAGCACCAGTCAAACAGGCTTCATTTTCCAGTAACTCAGAATGCGCTCTTTGAAGGTGAGCTCACTTTGCCAAATCTTTGAAGTCTGCCGTATGTACCAATCATGCAGCCAAATGCAGTGATGTGATTACAGACACACGGTTTTTGGAAAATTTTCACTAAGACTTTGTCTTGATCAGAGATGTCTAAAGCTCGCCAGAAGCATGTAGAAACACATAAACTGCCAATGGGTTGAGTTCCTAATAGGAGGACTGGGAATTATTTGAGAATACATATTTCCAAAAGACAAAAAAAAAAAAAAAAAGGATTATTTTCATTTAGCCTTAAATAGAATAAGGCCCTGACGGACCATGCTGATCCAGAGTAACTGGATTCTCATATGTCTTCCTAAAGATAGCTCTTCAGCATCCTTCTGCTCCCAATTAGCATAGGTAGCTTGGTGTCCAGAAGACCTGCTTGCTGAATTCCCTTTTTAACTACAATATGGAATGGATATTTCTCTGTATGGAAACATCTGAGTCTCCTGTTCATGTAATGGGTTATATTGTCTGTGGATTTGGTTAGTTTAGAGATAGAATTTAGTAATTTACCAAAATGCACCTGGATAAAATCCAGCTGATGGGATGCTTTGAAGCTGCTCCAGGGTAAAGGATAGCTGGAGTATTTGGGGAGGACCCAGACACTTTTCTAGCCCCATCTCATTGGGCCATCTCTGGACCTCAGAGTTGGGGAGTTCTGGTGTCTACTGGTAAATTTCAGCTTGTGCCAGGTCATAACAAGATGAAACCTGAGTTTGGGTGATTCCAGGATGCAAATAGTGGCTGCATTTTCCTCTGCCTCAGTATCCCTACCTGTAAATGATGCTTATGATGCTCTGTAGGGGTTAGGCTGCTCAGTGTGCTGAAGGCTGGTTGAACATCCTGAGATCTTTACACAGATGGTTTTAATTGTTTCATACCACATCCTACTTTAACATCAAAGTCGATGAGAAAATGCTATTAATTAGAAATTTCCAACAAACTGCATGGGGTAAAATGACCTACATTTTTGTATTATTGTACAGATACCATGTTTGAAAGGAAGGAAACTGTTAGACTCTCTGCACATTATGTTTAGTTCTAGCTTTGCATTTCTAGGAGCATGTCCTGTCCAGTTGGCTGTTCCTCCTCTTCTCTCAATTCCTTGAGGAAGAACATCATCGTTTTATGCCATGAGCTTTGCATCTTTCATTGGCCATCTCCTCTCCTGCTTGGCAAGAAACTGAGCTTGGATCCTGCCACCTGAGAGTCCCTGCAAAACGTGTGCACCAGCCATGGCCAGGGAGTCACCGAAGTGGCCGACAGGCTGAGTAACAGGTCTTACAATGAGGATTACTGCTCCAAAATGGGCATGTGTCAGCAGACTTCGAGAAACACAAACTCCTTTCTGACTTACTTACCTTGGAGTTGACAGTCATGTTATTTTCCAGGGCTGAAATGTGGGAATCTCTCCTTATGGCCAGAGCAGCTGGGCAGGAGAGAAGACTCTGCAGGAAGGGCAAGTGACCATGCAGAGTTGAGCCAGCTCACAGCAGCCCTACAGAGCCACCAGCAACAGCAAGGGCTGGCTCTTGTGAGAATCGTTACTGGTGTGATGTATGTTGGTGTCTCTCTCCAGACTCTAAGGTGTAAAGAAAAGGCATGTTATCTGGCTGAGCATGGGAAAGTACTTTTTTTTTTTTTTTTTCCCCAGGATGCATTAATGATGCATCTAACAGCTTTTGGGCAAGTGTGTTGAGTTAGACAATGGGAAGAGATGCGTTCAGTGACCCCCTCTGGGATGCAGCCCTTAGTTTGCTACAGTAGTGCCTTTGAAGACAGGGCTTCCTCAACCCTGTCTTAGCGAAGCTGCGTATAAAAGAAAGGGCAACAGAGAGCTGCCAGAGGGTCCTACATTATCTTCTGTTTTTATATTTTCTTCAGTGTTAAAATTCAAAAGGCTTGGAAGGCTTTTAGGGCTAGGTCTTAGCTGGTGATCTCTAGCAGCAGCAGTCCTGGTCTTGCCCTCCTCAGCTGCTGAACTTCTGAAGGTCAGCATCGGGTACTTACTTACTAGTGATACAAATTAATCTCTTTGAATTCTGAATTCTGTCCCATTCTGAATGTCTGAATCCTTATAAAGTGATATTTCTCCTTAAAAAGTGAACTGGCTTTGCTGCAAAATCCAGCCCATAAAGTTTCTAGCCAGTGAGTTCCATGTGAATGCCTTCCTAGCACAGGCATCTGTCCCTTATCATACCCTCTGAGGAAGCATTGGAAGATGTACAGCCCCTAGAGGCTTTACAGAGGTAATGAAGTCAGGCATTGGAATGGCCTGCCCAGGGAAGTGATGGTGTCCCCATCGCTGCAGATATTAAAGAGAGGTGTGGTGTGTGGATACAATGTTCAGGGACATGGTTTAGCAATGGACTTGGTAGTGTTTGGTTTTGGTTGGACTTGATGATCACACAGATCTTTTCCAACCTAAATTATGCTATGATTTTATCATCTGCAATAAGTCTGCAAGTAAAAGTAGCAGTAGAAACAGAATCTGAATTTTATCTTGCTGTTCTTCTCTTTCTCCTTTTGAGTGATATTTTGGGTCTTTTAATATCTTCAGGGAAGTAAACCAAAAAACTAGGTTCCACCATTGCCAGTTAACTCTTGGTTTCTCTTTTTTTCTTTTCTCTCAGAATTGTCCTTTCAAAAGCTTTACAAATTATTCTCAAGCCAAGAGTTTTCCCAGACATACTTTAAAACTAAAAGACAGGGAAGCCCTTTTTAGAACTTACATGTGGATTTTTGAATTGTTTTCCTTTCTTTTTTCTGCAGCATTAGTAAGAAATAGTTCCCAGTGCTTGCTATAGTGAAAGGAGACTATCAATGGTTTGACACATCACCCAAGACCATTTATAACCATCTGACACCGTAACACTCAGCATTCAAATTGTTCAGCAGACTTCAGGGTTGTGTAGCAATGAACTCCAAAGTTTTGAGTCCTAGTCCTATCGGGAAAGTTCAACAAATACAATTATTCCAATACCAAATCTTCATATCAGACTGAAGAGAAGACAGGACAGGAAGGTAAGAAAAGTAGACACCCTGCTCCAGTCTACGTCCGTCCTTTATCCCAAAATCATCTGAGAAGTGAGAGGTAGTTGAAAACTTCCGTAGTTCATCCATACCTACTCCCCTTTCTTCCCATATAATTCCTACCCAGGTAAGGGCAGGACTAGGAGGGCTAGGGAAGTTGGGAACAACATTCAACAGGATCTCTGGGACATATCTGGTCTAACAAACATATCTGGTCTAGCAAAGGGGTCACAGAGCTGACAAGAGCCCGCAGTCCAACAGCAGATGTTTTAACCCATCCTCCAATCTGGATTAGTTTTTGGCTGCAGGGCCAATAAAACCCAACATCTAACAGTAAAATAGAGATACTAAGCTGACACCCAAACTGCAGCACAGCACAAAGTGCTTTACCGCACACATTTCCAAACTGATTTTCAGTCAGATGAGCCTTCAAAAATGCTGTGTTTATCTTTGTGCACATTTAGTCATTTAAAATATTATAATCGGAGATACTTCAAGATTACAGTTCCTTTTGGAATCAAATCAAACCTCTTTGCTATCTAAAAATAAATGCCAACATGTTTCAAAGACATTTATAGTATTATGTCCAGTGGAGATGCACTGCACTTTTCGAGATGCTTCATTTGTACTGACAATAGTTTGAAGAAATTTATGCTCTCCCATCAAAAACTCAGTAGTTTCAACTTTCAAGAGGATGTTTTTTAAACATCTTGGGTAAATGGAGAATTTGACTTTCTGCCCGGGACACCCTGAGAGCTGCTCCTTAAGAAAAGGAGGGAAAAAGCATCTAATAGGGTAATAAATCCCAACATTTTTCTCTAAACAAGAGTTGTTTTAGTTAAACTAGAATTCACTTCATTTATAATAGTGCCTTATGTTTCTTTAGGCTATTACACTGAATAAAAAACTTTGGACTTATCCATCACTATGCACACTTTACTGATTTCACTTAAAATATCACTGACTAAAACTTCCTTTTATCAAGCCTGTTTTGCCTAGTTGTTGTGGACCAACCTATTTTCACTTTCAGAGATTTCATATCTTTGCACTGCAGTGAACACAGTGATTGTCAGAGGCTCACAGCACTGGGTGTGAAAGATGCTCTGCTTTTCTGATATGCCCTTATGGGCTCATTTTATTCCTCCTAAAGCATGTTCCCTAGGGTAGACTGCACAGGAAAATGTCCAGGTGGGTTTTGAATATACCCAGAGAAGACTCCACAACCTCTCTGGGAGCTTGTGCCAGTGCTCTGTCACCCTCAAAATAAGTTTATCCTCCTGTGTCCCAGTTAGTGTCCATTGTCCTGTGTCCTGTCACTGGACACCACCAAAAACAGCCTGGCCCCTTCCTCTTGACACCTGCCTGTTAGATATTTACAAGCATTGATAAGATCCCCTGTCAGTCTTCTCCAGACTGAACAGTCCCTGCTCTCCCAGCCTTTCCTTGTATGGGAGATGCTCCAGGCTCCTCATCATCTCTATGGCCCTCAATTGGACTCTAGAAGTTCCCTGTCTTTCTTCAGTTGAGGAGCCCAGAACTGGATACAGTACCGATGTAGCTTCATCAGGGCAGAGTAGAGAGGAGGATCACCTCCCTCAACCTGCTGGCCACACTCTTTTTAATGTACCCCAGGATACCATTGGCCTTCTTGGCCACGAAGGCACACTGCTGCCTCATGGCCAACCTGTTGTCCACTAGGACACTGTATTCTTGTGTTTTCCACTGGTAAGAGCAGTCCACTCCTAGACCTGCTTTTCTCAATCCAGTGAAACCACTGATGTAGTCTAGTCCCAAGCCCTTATATTAGCAGAGGATGATTGGAGAGTTTGTGCATGGGGTTAATGTAAGAGTAAGAACACAACTTTTATATTTAATTTTCTTGCAGAGATAGTACTGGAAATTGGTTTGGCTGAAGAAAGGAAGTAGCACTAGTATGATATAGCCTACAATATGGTTTCTACAGCAGCAGATAACATAAACTCCAGTGAGAAAACACATGAAAAGAAGAAACTTCAGAAAGCTTCCTCCGGGTTTATTCCATCAAGAGCAGGACGTGGGCCAGGAAGAAATCCCTGCTTTGGCAGCCCAGCGCAGAGCCCCATACTCCCTTCTCCCCACCACACTGAGCAGAGTGGAGATGATGGCCAAAACCACAGCTGCACTGGGACAGCTGTAGGGGCAGGAACTGCTGCAACAGCGTAAGGAGCCAGTTTGCCTTTACCCAGTATACTGGAGGGACCCTGATGTATATGTTCACTGAGCCACCTACTAGCATGTGACTGCACAGCCTTTGCAGGTCATCTACTGCAGGCTGAAAAACTTCAGAAATTTCATTTGTGAAAAAGAAATTCATTTGTGTAAAGCCAGCGCTGACCAGCTTATAACTCTGCATCAGTCTCAGATTATTACTTCTCATAGTTGGCTTTTTTCCCCATATTTGAGTTAAGTCGGCCCAATCATTTAAAATATCTTCTGAAAAACACAGGATGGTTACATGTGAGAGGAAACCAGCTCAGCATTAATCAGGCTCTGCAGCTTTGCTCTGCGGTTGGATTGCTGCATGTGATGGGGAGGCTGGGGGTTGCCAGAAACCCTTTGTTAAAAGCAGTAATTCTTAGCAACACCAGCAGCTGCTTATCAGGTTTCAAGTGCACCACATTCCTCCAGGAGCTTATTTTTCCTTTCTTTTCTTTCATAAGTTTCCAAGCTGACACTTGTAGACATACTAACTGTCAAAAGGTAGTGAAAATTCTGGCCCATCTTGCAACGCCAGTGTTTTCTCTTGGCTTTGGAGTGGGGACTCCTCTACACTTCCCCAGCTCTGTCAGTGCCCCCAGCGAGACCGTGGGAACATTGCCCAGCCTTGTGCTCATCCGTTCATACAGCACATCATCCTGTAAGCGTGAGCGTCATCCTCAGAGTCGTCCTGCAAGACAGTGACATCTCTTCTGTCCTGGCCCAAGAGAGATGAGGAAAAGAGGGGCTGAGGAGAGGAAGGTTGGTTTCTCCCTTGCTGGGATGGTTTGGAGTTCTGCACCTTTCTCAGTGGCTCATGGCTGCTCTCTGAGGCAGGAAGGAGATGGGCAAATGAACATCTCTCTTTAGAGAATGTTGCCCATAACAGATATTTTTTTCTGCTTACTTTTTTGCTGTGAATCCTTTTCTGTGGAGAAAGGAAAGCATACAGAAACTGCAGGAGCTGAACAAGAATAGGATACTGATAGTTTGTTATACAACCTTTGGTTAGCAGATTCTCATGGGCAAATGCATGGGACTGTAATCAGAGAAAAAGAAATTAAAAAGAACTTATTCCAAAGAGAAGAGCCTTTTTTGCCCTTCTCAGCCAGCATTTGCACAGAAATATGAAGCCATCCATCTCGAACATAGGAGTAAATCCAGTATTTGATAATATGGTAATAGAGGTTATGCCAAGCATTCATATCAGTGTGTAATCTTTTTTTTCAAATCCCACTAATGTTGTGGCCTTGTGACAATGACATCTAAAAGTTAAAGATGCGTAGAATTAAAAGGAGAAGATTTAACCGGTTTGTTTTACAATACAAAGTCTTAGTACACAACTATTGGTTTAACTTTGGCAAGTTTCCAGGAGAACCCCTTCCTTTTTTTAACTCAGTGACAAAAACAGTAAAGAGGGTTGCATGACTTCTCTTTGGTTTCTTGATTTTCCATTATTGTTTACCTCTCTAGTGGGTCCCATTTTATTTTCTCTCCCTTTTTAATACCTAAATGGCCTATTTTAAAATCTCTCTATTCCTGCTGTTTTCATTACTTGTTTCAGTTACGTCAGCCATCTGTCAGAAGGGGTGACCAGGATTGAACGTGAAATCCTACACCCTTGGTTTGGTTACATTCTAATACTTCAGCATTATTTTCCATTACTTTCCTTCTGCATCTGAACATTTTGTTTGGACTCCCTGCCGCAGCTGCCTGCTCAACAGAGGTGTTCACTGAGCTATCCACAACGGTGCTAGGATTGATTTTTGGAGTGGTTGCAGTTGCTTTCGGACGTTGTTGTGGGTCTGAAAGGATTGAGATATTTGTCTCCAGGATGCATTGTTCTGCCTTTGCCTACCTTGGGTTTCTCTTCTCAGTGAGTTGATCAACAACTGAGGTTTGCAAGTTTCCCCAAATATCAGCCAACCTATATATAACAACCATCAGTTGCCAAGTTAACTCCTTCACGTTTCTTCTTTTCCCAGGATATTAATTAATGAATCTGACAAATATCAGTTCACTTTGGCAAAGTGGTTAAACATAGACTTGTTTGCTTTGCTCAGAGGAATGGCTGAGTGCGTGTTTGGCCCTGGACCAATTCATACCGTGAGACTTAAGCATAGGCTTAAAGCTAAGCACATGCTCAAGTGTTCTGCTGAACAGAAATTGGGTGGGCTTCATTAGCACAAACCTTACCATCATGTTAAAAGCTTAGTTCTTCTCTCTTTGTTTTTCATTTTCAAGTTTCATTTCTTCTTATGCACTTCCATAGCACTATCTGTGTTTTAGCAACAGTACTTCTAAATTTCCACAGCAACGGCTTTATATGAAAAATCTTGAACAATCTCCTCAAAGGAGATCTCCTTTAATATTTACTTTATTAAACCTTTACTTTTCTAATCTTTATATTGCTAATCTTTACTTTGTCACTGAGTCCAGAACAGCAGAGAGCATTCAGAGCAGAGAGATGAGCACAAAGAAGCAAGCCTGAAGAAGTGAGAACAGCAAATTTTGGTATTCAAACCACGTACATTTTAAATACTTTTAAGAGAGAATTTTTCATTCCAGTTTCTAATTAATAATTTATAAAATGGATATTGTCATTTAAATTCCAAACAGCAATGTACCTTTTGGTACAAGGTATTCCCTGTTACTACCAGAGCAGTCTCAGCTGGTACCCCAAAGCCCTTTCTAAGGTAAAATTACCAAGGAAATGGGAAAGCTGTGTCTTAGAGAGGACTCTTTTTACAGACCTTCACATTTCATAAAACTCAAAAATAAGCTGACTGCAATTTCTGTTTAATCATTTGCCAACTAGTGTACATATTATTGAGATGCTCACTGGCTTTTACTGATTTCACCCAGCATATGTGTGAGGTTGGAGAGATGCCGTTTATTAAAAGATGCTGCAATAAATGCAATACTATCTAGTTCCTTTTATCAAGAACACCTGACTCTGTGGTTCCTACAAGCACAAACACCTCTGGTTGGTTCAATGCAGGATGCTGGCAACAGCAGGGCTGTGCCTGAGATCAATAGCTCTTGTGCTATTGTGTCATCTTTGCTCCATCACTTTTACCTGTTTTTCTCCCTGTAATAGAATGATAGCAATAAAAGAAAATGTTTACGTGGTTTACATTGTGTTTTCATTCAAAATTCAAAAGGCAGTGCTTTCATGAGCCCTTCAGTCAAGCCTGGGAGGCCTCTAGCTGAATCTCTTTATTGTGCCTGTGACTTGGGTATATACACAGTCATGACTGAAACAGAGATGGTGATATTTGGGATATCGGTTCTGTTCGAGGGAATTCCTCCCTGAAGCAAAAAAGTCATATCGAGAGGAACTGCTCAGAAAAGAGAGATTTCTACATCTGGCAATATTGGATTTCGTGTCTGTAAAGCAAAAATGATATTATGCGCATAACAAAACATAAACACGTTGTAAAATGCATTCAGCCCAGATTCCAAACACATTGAACACTGCATGATTTAATGATGGATAAACTCAGAAAAATATCCCAGTGGGGGGAACTACAGACTCCAGAATGACAGCTGCTATCATTCCACAGCAAGTAATTGTTTATAAATGAATATTTTTCATGATAAATTATTGAATTACATGAAAATCAGATGACTGCCTGCTGCCAAATTTGTTTTCAGTTTCACAAGACAGAATGGAATGTGCTGCAGACGGTGAGTGAAATTAAAAGCTGCTGGTCTTTTCCCACAAAGGGCTGATATTTTCCCTTAGACATTCCCAGTATCTCATAAACCAGCAAAATAGTGGTCCTGGGGAATGGCTATCTAGCTAGATATCCAAAATATTTTCGATATATGGAATTTCAGGGAATCTCTGCCTAATTTAAGCCAGTTGTAGTGTAAGATGCTATTTCAAATGTGTCTTTCGTTGTTTTCTAGTTCGGACCTGCAGAGCCTCAGTATCTGTGAAAACCACTAGCCCTTGCAGGGACACACTCAAAATATTTTTAACCATGGCATTTCTCCTTTTCATTCTCTCTTGTTTGCATTTTGAATCATTTGAAAACACTCTTTTCTTTACACGTTTTGGTCATATTGAAGTTGGCAAGTCCAGTGTTTCAAAAAGGGGTGAAAATAACCTCAAGTGTCTGTTACAGCTCAAGTCCTTGCTGGACCAAAGCTTCCAACACAGCTAAGGTGACCTTTCTGGGAGTGAGACAGTCAAGATCACAGTTTCCAGCTCTCAGATGGGAGGAAAATGTCCTGCATAATTTATTTTGTCTCAGAGAGCCACCGAGGCTGCTGAGCTAAATCCTGTACTTACAGCCTTAGTTTTGGATATGAATTTTGAAAAGCAGCACAGCCATGTCACAATTCTTTATAGAATCATAGAATCATTAAGGTTGGAAAAGACCTCTAAGATAGGTCCAACCATCAAGCCATCACCACCATATCCACTAAATAATTTCCCTAAGTAGCTTCCTGACTGATAGATAGATGTTTGATAGCATTCTGCTAGCAACTAAGTGACAATAAGGCCATCAGCATGTCCCTGCTGTCTCAGCAGAGAAACATAACCGGTGCCCATCACAGAGTGGGCAGTTCCTAACAGGATGTGAACCTGGAGGCTACTCAAAGTGCACAGAAGTTAGTCCATTCCAGCTCACACTGGTTTTGCTAAAGCACTGCAATGAGTTTAGGTTGCAATGACTGACGCCCCATGAGATGATACAAAATTTAGGATTAGGTATCAAGGTTTTCCATCTTGACCATGCCATTCCTTCATTTCCCTTCCCTGGTTCAATTTTTGCTATCATATCAAGTGTAAGCTCAGTGTTCTTATTTCCCAGGTTCTTCACCATACATCTCTACCAAGACTTTCTATATCAGATATGAGAAAGGCCAAAGGGGTTCATAGTGAAGGTTCCGCTGCTCCAGCATCCCGCCTCTGGCAAGGAAGCCAGTCTGGAGGCAGGCTGCAACAACAGGAAAAGTTGCAGTGGTAACTCCCCTGTCAAAACCTCTCACTTGCTCTCAGCCTGTGGCTTGGAAACCATCTGAACTGGAATTTGCAGCTTTGTGTTGATGAACATTTCTGTCTTTTATTCTTCCAGTGATTTTTGAGCACATCTGTACTTCTGGCCACTGTTGAATCTTACAGAAATGAGCTCCTTGGTTTCACTAACCACTTCCATTAAACCTGCAAGCAGATGTCTATGATTACATATATGTGTGTGTGATTGTCTATATATAGATGTACTCTCACAGTTTGTGTATCATATGTCTTTTAAAGGCAAGCTTGTTTGTGGCATTTACCAGAAAAATAACTGCCAAATTTAATCAAATTAAATTCAGTTTTAGGAAGAAAATCCTGTTTGTTGTTTCCCCCATTTGACCTTTGACTTCCTGTTCTTTTATACACTAAACTCTAAATTCACTTTCCATGGCTGTATTTGAAAACTCTCTAAATCAATGTGCTTGCTGCTGCAGACAGTGCGATGAAAAAACTGGTCGGGTAGTAAAGGCAAAATAATGTAATATCCACAGGCATAGTACAAGGAGATTAAAAAAACAAAGAGATTAAAAATAAATAAATTCAGACTTGCTATCAGTGAAACTGCAATCAAAAGTGTTTGAGGGTTTCAATTGTACACTAGGGTGGATGCAAACTCTCTGGTTTTAAAGACCAAAAGGTGATGTGTATTGGCCATTTCTATCCCACTCCTTTTCCCTCTATCTCTTCTTTTTTCCCCCTTTTTTTTCTAAATTAAATTGCATGGTCATGTGGTAAGTGAATTCTGATATTATTATGTCAGACTT
The DNA here is from genome assembly GCF_002078875.1 of Numida meleagris. NCBI lineage: Eukaryota > Metazoa > Chordata > Aves > Galliformes > Numididae > Numida > Numida meleagris. The sequence continues at coordinate 125,343,194 of NC_034410.1, forward strand.
TGGTGATACAAATCTCCTCACAATTCAAGCATTCACTGCTTTAATAGTTTTTGCTCAGTGAAAGCTTGTATGTGTTGACCCTGCCTGTCAATTGCTTCTGGATATGACATTCGACTTCTTTTGATGTTTCTTTCAGCACCATTTGGACAGATCACTTTGTGATGTGCTTCTGATTTAGGAAAACCTGCTGCCTTTCCCTGGTAAAGGCGGTGGGCCCCAAGCAAGACTTCATTCTGCAGCACTGGGATGGATAAAAAGGACTTAGTTTCTCTATTGGGGACTGAAGAATGGATGTAGAGAGAGGCTTTTAGTCTCTCTGATCGGTAGATAAGAGTCTCACCAACTCTAGTCTGAGGTGTTCACCTTACATTGTACGGAAACAAAGAACATCTCCAGATCCAGAGATAATCGGTCCCACAGATGACATTAAAGCAAGCAATGACAGGAAGAAAGTCCTGCTATTAAACAGCAGCAATCTGAGGGCTATAGGAGCTGTGCGTTTGGCCTTCAGATGCTTTCACCTTTCTACAACTGCACGTGGTTCATTCCAACCAGGTTGTGGAATGTTAATTTGTGCCTCATCAATACTAATGGACCAGGAATTATGACATGTTTTATGTTATCATTCATTTAAAGCAGATAGTTTAGATTTCAGCCACAAGCTAAAGTTTATATATATTATATTTATTACAAACAACAGCGAACACTTAAGAGCCATTATTTTAAATCTAAATGACGTTGTGTTTAGTATCCATTTCCTCTGGCTCTGAAATGCGCAGCTTGTGGAGTCTGTCATCTTTCCCTGGAAATCTCTTGGATGTGAAGTGACAATTCCTCACAAGTTACCAGAAACTGTAGAAAATGTGGAGCCCCGTTCCGATGAGCTGTTTCACATTACAAGAATTCACAATGAGCATCTGACAGAAGAAATGCAGTGGAGTTTGAGAAGGGTATGTCATGCAGTAAGTTGTTAGCTATTATCAGTGCTGACAAAATGGGGTGAGGAGGACAATATTTAAACAGAAAACACAGGAGGAAACACATTGAATCAGTGAGCGAGCCCCTGGTGTATCAAAACAGAATGCTTGCTTCTGAAAATCTTGCCAACGTCCATTTTATAGATGATATTGTGTCTGGAGACATAGCTCATGCAAAGAGCAGTAAACAGTGATGGCAGCACAGGGAAGGGGGATACAATTCCTTCCCTACTCCCGCCAGCATCCATAACCAGGAGGTTGCTCCATATGACATGCACTGTTTTTCCCCACTGTTGCTCCAGCCTCTCCCATGCTGTGGCTGAACACATGCAAGCATGGAGAACAAACCATTGCAGGCAGGGAACAGTTTGCAGCCCTGGCATCATCCAGGGCCACCATCAGCATCTGCAAGCAAAGGCAGGAAACGGTATATCTCTCTGTCCTATCCTCTCACAGCTATCTGCTTGTCCCATAACAGAGAACCTGGTTAAAAGCTTCCATATGTCTACTCCTCTTCCTTCCTTCCCAAAACCCAGCAAGGCTGACCTCCTGAGCAGACAGCCCACAGGAGCTGTTAGTCCACGTGTGCCAGCAGAAGAGGAATGTGCCATCTTCCTCCTCCTCTCAAATGCCTGACTGTTCAACCCACAAGCTGGCATTAAGAATTATTCTTGGTTTAATAACTTCTTTGAAGGAAGGCAGCAGTCAGTTGTCCCCACAGTATGGCTGTTGTGCTCAGCAAGTGGAGGCAGTCCTTGCTCCCTCGGTGCTCACAATGTGAGGAAGTGTAAATGAACTGCAATGCAATAGGTCTCAATATGCTGCTTCAAGTAGAAATAAAGAAAGCAATTTTGTGAATTTTCAGGTGCTTCATATTTTCATTTTCAGCTTTCTACACAAATAAAAAGGCTTAACCTATTCTTCAGTCCCCACTCAGGGTATAATTTTGACATTTGGAAATCTGATTTGATGATCAGAAACACATGTAGAATAGTATTTAGAAATCAGCATAGACTCCAAGCATGGTTTTATTGGGAGCTTGAGCATGCCCTTCAGAGTAATTGGGATGTGGAATGTGGAAGTAGTTTTTACAGGAAAATAGGGATAAGGCCTCCTGTAGCCAGCCTCAGGCAACAGAGTGAGTAAAATATCAAGAAGAATTCACATTCAACTTGATAATAAGGTTTCTGAGCATGTTAATTAAATGAAGTCTCACATCCCTGGCCCTGTTGTTGTAAACATTTTAAGGAATTAACATTGCGCAATAGAAAAATAATTTCCCCCGCTCCAGATGCCTATGTTCATTTGATTTTCCTAGCTGCTAGCTTTAAACCTTCTATGACCATGAAAATCTACCCTTTCAGCAGTGCTATTGTATTTTTTCCCTTCATTTTTACTTAATGCTCTTTTTGGGTATTAATTGGCAACAGTGGTCTTTAAAACTAAGTTCTTCAAATGGGACAACTTCATGGTTTATCCTCCACCAAGGCACCAGTTTCCTTAGTTTTGGAGACAAGAGAAATCCTTTCACTGGCAAAACCTACATCTTCTTTATAAATTAAAAAATTAAGGTTTAAAGACTATAAATATATATACCCTTTTACCTCTTGGCTTGCCCAAATTGCCTTGATTCTCTTGCAGGAACAAGATCATGCTAGTGATGGTCTTCACTCATAAGACCAGCCTTTATGAATCTGTAAGATCAGTGGTAAAGGCTGGAGCATGAAAGGCTTACTCTCTGAAGGAGGATCAAATTAATAAACACAGAAACTAGATGTGCATGAGTCCGTGGGGCCTGCTGGGATGCCTTGGCAACTGGTGAGAGAGCTGGATAATGCCTTTGCGAAGCCACTCTCAATTACCTTTGAAAGATTGTGTCAATAAGAAGAGGTTCCTGAAGAGTGGAAGAGAGCAAATGACTGTCCTGTATTCAAAAAGGGCAAGCAGGAAGATACAGGCCAGTCAGCCTTGCCTCGGCCTCTGGGAAGGCGATGGAGCAACTAATCCTGGAAACCATTTCCAAATTTATGAAGGACAAGGAGGTGAACTGATGTTGATAGCATAGATTTAGAAAGGGGAAATAGATGGTCAGTCAGGTGACTGAAATCCGACTGAACTGTTAGGCTAAAAGTATTATGGTTAACAGCACTAAGCTTATCTGGAGGTCAGTCACTTGAGGTGTACCCTGTGGTCAATACTGGGTCCTATACTGTTAAATATATTTCATTTATGACCTGTTTGATGGGGCAGAGAGCACCCACAGGAAATATTCAGGTGATGCAGGACTGGAATGAATAATTGGTAAACCAGGGCGTTGTGCTGCCATCCAGAGGCATCTGGATAATTTGGAGAATTGGGCCAACAAGCACCTCATCAAACTGAAGAAGAAGGGATGCAGAGGCCTACACTTGGGCATGAACAGCAACCCCCATTGCATGTACTGGGAACTGACCCACTGAAAGGTGGCTTTCTGGGAAAGGACTTGAGGGTCCGATCGTTGCCCTGCAGGCTCTGTCTCTAGGAATTTTTCACCGAAGCATTGGCTCCCGCTGGCGTGTCTGGGCCTGCGGAGTGCTGCTGACCTTCCCGTGCTTACAGAGGCTGCCCTGTGATTATTTTCTGTCTGGGAAAGTGACTTCTATTGTCTCAGCTTATTTATTTATTTCTTCCAAATGAGCGTTTCACTTTCAGTTCTGGTCAAAAGTCAGAAAGGGAGCATTCTGGCTTTTCCCACCCAAAGTCTTGGGCTGCATTCCCTGATGGAGACAACAACCAGATTGCTGAAGATTCAACCCATTTTAAATTAGTTAAATGGAAGCTATTATGTGAATCTTTCTGATTTCACAGCCTGTTTCATTCTTACATACAAACAGACAGCACTGTGGGTTCAGAGAAAGCCTCCGTAAAATGTTATATTGATATTGTTACTATCCTTCTTCCTAGGACTTTGCCGAGACCCTGAGTTTTAGCATCCTTTCTCCATTGAAAATTCCTCCTTAAACCCTAAAGTGTTTTTCATGAACTAGAATCAAGTCCCTGAGATTCTTAAGAGAGGAGTTTCGATTCCACATGCTTGTGTGCATATGTAATCAGATCTTTGAAAATTGGTTTGAGATACCGGATAAAATGTTCCTTACTAATAACTAGTCTTACACAGCATAGGTTCCTTTTGAAGTACCAAGAATGGATACATGATCCTACTTAATGACAGCACTTTAAATTACGGGCTCGTTAATTCTATGTGAATTCTTCTAATCTGTTTCATATTTCTCGTACACATTACTGTAAAACAAGCTGTACCCCTTTCTGTCAGTGAAACCACTGTCCTAATCTACCAGTTTCTTAGAATCTGATAATAATGGTTAACTTTACCTCAAGAGAAAAACCTACAGGCAAACATGTCACACACAGCACAGTTTGACTGAGAACAGATACATGCCACTGGTCGTAAAGGGTAAACACTTAAGACATTTAACCCAGCTGAGCGGTACTAAATGGAAGGCAGTGGTCATCTGGCTTTTGAATCACCTAATTGACATGTCAGAAAATAAGCATTTTATTGACAGAAGGTGATTGCAGAGAAAAGTCATTTTTCATTTAAATAGCCAGAGACTTCCCTTCCTCCTTCCCTTTGTATTTGCAGGGAAGGGGGAAGATTATGTTAAGAAAGCAAAAGCACAGTGTCTCAAACCAATTTTTTACATTATTTGTGCCCTTCTCATAGTGATTTTCTTGACAACAGTCATCTGCTGAGGATTCCAGATGGAAATAATTTCTAAATTACTTTTTTCTCTCAGTATTTCTAACTTTATTTGTGACTGTCTTTCATAAACACTGGCTCATAGAAAGATACCTCTTGAACTATGTTAGGATTCAATTTCAGGTTGGATATTAGGAAGAACTTCTTCTCTGAAAGAGTAGTCGGGCATTGGAACAGGCTGCCCAGGATGGTGGTGGAGTCGCCACCCCTGGAGGTGTTCAAGAAATGTGTAGATATGGTGTGTAGGGACATGATTTAGTGGGCAATATTGGTGGTAGGTAGATGGTTGGACTAGATAATCTTAGAGGTATTTTCCAACTTTAATGATTCTGTGATTTAACTGTCCTTGCGGAAGCCACTCAGCTCTTATGCAAAGCTGTGATGGTCCTTGTGCAGAAAAATTACCCAGCTTACCCCAGTGTGAAGCAGGAGTAATTCCGCTGGAGGTGGTTATTCATGGATCCTGTTGATCCCAGTTGCTGCTGCAGGGTGGAGAGAAAATGGAGATGAAACCCCAGTTCCCAGTTTCAGAAGTATTCCAGGATGTGTCTGTGAATTTTGGGGGAGTTATGTTTGGTAGAGTTTCCTTCCTTAGTTCTCCTCATCCATAGCAATTCTTTCATTACAAGTTAGAAGACAGACACCTGAAGGAGCTGCTATCTGCATTGCCAGGGTCCCCTGCAAGGACCAGCCACCAGCAGTGGGGACATGAGCCTATGCTGCATCATCACGGGCTCTCCCCAGGTAATGGGATGGCAATGAGCACTCCTTGGAGCAGGGCTAGATCCAGGGGAAGCCAGCCAAATTTTTAATGTCTCAGCATCTCTAATGGCTTCTCCAGGATGAGCCCAGCTGCATGCAGGGGGGCAGCGACTGAAGAAGGAGGCTGAAAGAGAAGGGGGGCGTGAGGGTGATCTGAGAGACACATCTCACCCTCATCTGGGTAGAGGACATGTGAGGATGTCAGGGCATCAACTGTATCGGGGCAATGATAGCCCAGGGAGCTGCAGTCCCCTGAGCTGCTCCTCCTCCCCACCACTGCTGTTTATAAGGCCCTGTATTATGAGGGCAAAGACATGCAGATTTAAATTAATACTGCTCGTGCAGTGTTGTCAGCCTAGAGAGCCACTCTCTGGAGATAAAGCCCTGTTTCCACTTAAATTTTGTAATCTTGATATGCATGGGGTCTTTCTAGGGCAATACTGTCAGGAGTCCCCACTGAAAGGGAAATTTATTTTATCCTTCATATTTAGTCATGGTAGCCCAACACAAGACCTGTGCTTCTGGAAGAAGCAATGAAGATTAATTAAAACAATTTCCCACACCATGAAGCACTTTCATTTATGTGCTACCAGATTGCTTTTGTAGCATTCATAGCCTTTCTTGCTCTTGAAACTGCTAAAAGAGAAAATCAACTATATAGTTTCTTGCTTCTATATGTACTAAAAAGAAAACAAAACCCCAAAACGAAACCTATTCTTATTTATAAAGTCCTAACTCAGCCTTCGACTCTATAGAACTATATTCCCTTTTGTTATTTTAATAGTGAAATATGATATTTTTACGTTTCTTGCACTGCAACACTTGTCCCACATGCTTTGTTTAAAAGATGGTGAGGAATTGTTAGAGCTCTTGCTGTTCTCCATGCTCCTTGCAAGGGGTGTTTTATAATGCGGTGATTCAGAAAGGCATTTAAGTACATGCTCAGTGGGAAACAAGTGAGACAGTAGCCATGCTGGCTTCAGCACATCCACTTATTTTTAGGACTAGAGTATTGAGCATGAGTTTTCTTTACAGAAGAAACATCCAGTAACAGAAATGATGGTCATTTTTCTATTATTTCCTTCAAATTTGACTAGCAAAAGAAGAACTGTGATGATTATTTGAGCCAATTTGTATTTTAAGAAGCAGTGACGGATTTTTTCAGCCAGACAAAATGCATCATTGAAATGAGAAACAGAGAGGAATGAGTAGAGAGGCAGGCAAACAAACAAACCATTGCAAAGGTAATACGTTACAATATTAATTAGAGAAAAAGAACCTTAAAATATCACTCCAGTAATCTTTGCTGATATTTGTTGTTATAATTTCAACACAGTTTTGCTAGCTGATTTACTCAGAAAATATCTAGATGATATCTCTGCCCGGAGAGCTTTGGCTTTATGTGCTTTCAAAGATTCCTCGGGAAACAATACATTTTCTGAACTGGACAGGGAGTTAGACCATTTGTCTTCCATTGATCCAACCATAATTTGTCTCCAGAATATGTTATAGCCACTCATAAGGAGGAACTTGAACAAGAGATATGTTGGACTGTCACCATAGCTGTCTGTCCTGGAACAGGATCTCTCCTCAGGGCACTTCCTATGCGAACAGACATATGAAGAAGCCCGGGGGGCTACAACAAGAGCTCTCAGAACAAAGATAAGTTGATTATGTGTTCCAGATTTGAAACCCCCCAATGACATCACGCCCACACTTCCCAACATCACTCGGTGTAACATCTGTGTGTAATGCTAGTGCGGTCTTGATAGTCACTGGAGCAAAATCTCAAGTAACATCTGTGGCCTCATTAAGAACCAGGCCTGTTTGCCTTCCTTTAAAAGCTACTTTTGGCTTGTGTCACCCACTGATTTGTGACTTGCATCTGTACTTGCTCCATTCTCAGTATTTGCAGCAACTTGAAAAGTGTTCAGCACCAGAGACCAGCAGAATCTTGCCCTAGCTGTGATCCGAGCAGAACTAGAAAGAAATGGTTACTTCCCGAAATCCAAAAGCATACGGTTTCAGCCGTTGTTCTAGAATATCCCTGCTTTTGCTTCAGTCCTGCATGTAGCATGGGAAAACAGTGTGGGCAGTGTTTCTTGGGATCTAATTATACCAAATTCTCAGAGGCTTCAGGGGATCTAATTCCTATTGATTTCACAGGATGCCCAAACCTCTCTGTGAATGTAGGTCTCTCAATCTAAGGGTGAACTTCTGTTCTCAGATTACCAGTCCTGGGAGAGATGTCCAACAGGAACCATAGGTTCTGCTCACTTACAAACTGGCAAGCACTGTTTTGTTTGGTTTAATTTATCGTTTTCAAACAAATTCTACTTTTCTCTGGAAGCTGTTTCTGTTCAAAGAGGTTGTGTGTCCAAACATCCATATGGCTTATCCTTATCCTTTCTCCTGTAAAATATTTCCACATCATTTTCAACAGATAGTGACAGATGATTAGGAGTCCATGTCAAGGATTGTCCCTTCTTTTTCTACATTTGCCTTCCAAAACCAGACATGTTTCCACTTACCCTCATGTTCTGGCACCTCTGTCATCAGTCAACCGCTACTTCTGGTGGTTTCTTTGAACATCTCAGAGTACAAACCACTATACAGGGTCATAGGCAGCCATGAGATGTTAAGCTCCCCAGAAACGCAGCACAGGATGCCCTTGAGAGCTGCAGTATGGAGTGTGGTGGTGGAGATGAATGATCCTCATATCTCTAGTGCTGGCCAGAGGGAAACGATGGCAACACTTGGGGAAGGGAGGAAAATCCTTTGTCCTTTTTCCCTCTCCGCTCCCATGAGGAAATCCAAGCCTGTATCACAGTCTTGACATGTAACCTGGGCCTGATTTTCAGTCTGTTAATACGTAACACAGCTCTCTTGAAACCAAACAGCATGAGCTTAATACAAATGTTAGAAAGGACCTACGGTGCAAGCTGGGAAAGATCACTGTCCAACTCTCCCAAAGGTGACTATCCTTGAAAAGGAAGGAACTTCTGCAAAAAATACTGTGTGCACTACATAAGGAAAAAAAAAAGAATTTTTCACTTAAATAGAAAGTCCACCTCCACTGCACCTGATCAAATGAGATCTGGGAACCCCCTGACAGCACGGTAAAACAATTTTAGCTGATTTATTGGTGAAACAAATCCACCAAAGACAGAACTCATCAAAGATAAATTCAAATTATTTGAAAATAAGCTGTTTCAAACCCCGTGGTAAGGAACTACTCCAGAAATACAGCGCTATTGCTATTACAGTCTGCCTTCTCCAGCCATCAAGCTTTATAATCAGCTTTGTTAGCTGGATGGGAGAAGCATGTACCCAGGGGGGCTGGACAAGAAGCCAAATTAAGCAAAACAAGCAGGAGCTTCATAATTTCTGGAAAAAAAAAATCCCATTAGGCACTTTTTTCCCACTTTTTGTGGAGCTGTTGCAGAATTCTCACTCTGTAATGAGTGATGAACAACACCAGCTCCATGAGTGTGCTGGCACGGAGCTGAGCAATCAGCTAGTTTTTCACTTTTGAAGTGACTACTGACTAATTTCTAAAAATGTCCACTTGGAGCATGTACTAAGCACGCAGAAAAGAGTTCTTCTTTCCAGGCCCATGGAAATGTTTACTCTCCCTTTTCTACCTAGAATAAAAATGATGGCAAAAGTTCCTGGCTGGCAAAGTTCAGTGTAACTCCTTTGAATTTCTTGGCACTTGGCCACCTTCTGCCAGCTGAGAACCTGGACAGCATCCTCTCTTCTTTCCAGTGCAGGGAGGAGAGCAGAAGCTGGAAGAGCATGGTTCCCAGCTATCATTTCTGCACTGTGCCCACTAAAATGCAAGCTGCCATAAGGGGATGAGAAACAGGCTGCTACATACAGCATCAGTCTGCACATAGGAGCATATGTTCACACAGGAAAACTCAATTCTGAAATCTGGCCCTGATAATGCAATTAATAAATCAGTGTATCTACTATATATGGTAGGTCACATTATAGTTCCTGAAAAAGAGGTATCAGACTTAGGAAATTCCTTTTGAACTTGCAGTAAATGCATACTTTTTTATACACATGGATCTACTCGTGTAGAGCTTAGATAAATACTTTTCATTTGTAATAATTAAAACCAAAACAGTTTAAAGCCATGAATTTCCTGGGAATGACAGAGTTCCTATTAAAACAATAGATTTCCTCTGCTGTGGGGTAGATGGAAACTGATACTCGATGTCTATGCAATATGCAGAGATATAGACACATTCATGTGTGTGGTTATCATGTGGCATCTTCTGAAGACACATTGTTTTGTATACTGTACTGCTCCAGTCCCTTCTTTCATGGCTAGGAACATATGGATTTTGCCCACCTGCTCTTTTCTACTCTCCTATACTTTTACATTCCTCGCTGCTCATTTTGTACCCCTTCCTTCCCCCAAAGGGCCATTAACTGGGAGACACTGGAAGCTTGACAGTGATGCTTTCCACTTTCCATGGTGAGTAGAGGGTAACAGCAAGCACCCAGACCTGGAGCAGCACTTTCAGGAAAAGCTTTGCTCAGTCTCTTCCTGCCCGAGCTGAGTCATGCTCAGTGTAGGCAGAATATTTGGGATGACTGCTGACAAATTTCAGGCAAACCCTATTGAAGGGGTGGTAAAATGAACCTTTTTGAGAGCTCACTGAATTTGACTAACTTTTCATGGAGACGGGAAAGGACATATTCTGAGCCCTTAAGAATGTAGGTTGCTCCAGAAGTAATGCCTCCTATTTATTTACATAGAAAAGACAACAGATGGGAAGAGCACAATAACACTATTTACTAGAGCAAATTCTCATCTACAAAGCATTGTTTTTCAACATAGTCACCACCATTAGCTGTGCACTTTTGTCACTGATGAACAAGAGCCTGCATGCCATGGTTGTAAAAATCTGCACCAGAGGGCTTGACCCACTGTCACTGTCGCCACAGTTGAAATGCACCATCCGCTGCATTTCATTCAGGATGAATTTCCATCAGTGTTATTCTGGAAACCCTGAGGAGATGCCCATGGGACAGGGGCATTTATTCAGGAGTTGATCACCCTGGGAAGCATCACCGAGGTCTTTAAGGAAGGAGCTTGCTTTGTGTGTATCAGCTGTAGTGATGAACACCAAAGTCAATGGGACAGTGTCTAATTTACTGCAGCGAGAAGTGGAGATCTTGCCTCAGGGGTGATAGACTAATAGTGATGATAAGGCCAGCTTACATCTTCCATTGTAAAAAGGAAAATTAAGTGAAAAGGAGCCATTATGCTCCTTGGGGATGATGAACAAACTCAGCTTTGCATAGCACCAGGGTGAGAGAGCTGCATGAGGGGAAATAACAAGGAGTAGCCATAGTAGAAGAGCCAGCTTGGTGGAGATACCAGCTTGAATGATGGAATCAAAAGAGGTAAGAACAGCTGGATGAGAAACAACAGCTGAAGTCTGCAGCATTTAAATAACCACTGGCTGTGGTTGCAGTTTGATGGCCTTGTTACAGCCTGCCACTTTCTCAAATAACATGGAGTGTGCTCCGTCAAGCAGGAGCCACCACGCACCTGCCCACCCCTCGCCCTCATCAGGGGGACGGCCCAACGTAAACACACAGGTGAAGAGGTTGAGATGATGAAAGACAATAGACCATTACCAGGGACTTAATGGTGTTGTAAAGGAGATAAATGTCTTTGAAGTAGCACCCTTAAAACACGTGACCTTCGGGCTGACCTTTCCTTTCAGATTATGGTATGCAGATTGTTTTATATCGGGCAGTGCAAACAGAGCAGGCAGAGCCAACAGCTCAGCCCCTGCGCTGGGGAAGTACTTGGACGTCGTATCCATCTAGATAGATCACTGTTTACTTGATCTCACCAAAAGCAAAACTCTACCACAACTACTGCCTTTCAAGACACATCTCTCACACTCCAAATAAAACAAGTTTATTATTTCCATTCAAATGTCATTAATAAAGACAAATTCTGAAGACCTAGAGCTAAGTCCAAATCCTCCCTCCAGTCACCAGAGGCATTCTCTGTGTTAGAGAAGCACTATTATGAATGCATATCACCCAGTGGATTTGTCTGGCGGAGCTGTACGTGCTGCACAGCATGCTACTCACCAGCAAGGGGCTCAGAGATGGACTGGAGGGATCATCATCAAGAACAACGGAGATGCTGGAGGCATGATGGACGAGAGCATGATCAAGGCCATGTGAAGATAAGCAGAGCTCATCCATTTCTCTTTTCCGAGATGGGAGCATGCTGATGTGAATTAACACTTTTTTCTACCTACTGTCCCAGCACTGATTTATGCTATGTAGAGGGCAAGCTGTTCTAGGCACTGGCAGTCCTGTTCTGTGTTTGCATGGTGCCTGGTGTAATGATGCCTCAACCCATGACTGGAGCCAAACACATAATAAATAAAGGCAAGAAGAAAGCCAAAAATGTAGTTTGAAGGGGTGCATGTTGCTCCTTTATATATCACTTTGAGAAAAAACAGAAAATTGGAGTTTTTCTGAATCCAGACACAGGGAGCTATCTCGATCTGCAGGAGTATACAATTGCTGCTAAGCAAGCAAAGAGGAACAAATACCATCAAGTGAGGCCCCAAGCCCATTTTAGCACCTCTGTAAAACAGCTTTAATGAGAGAGATCTGAAGGTCGAAGCCAGCCAAGCCCGAACCAGCACTGCACTGCAAGCAATTGCCAAGGCCTAGAGGAACAGGGCTGCTCTGTGCCACCCACTCCATGCGCAGCAGTGAGGCATTGCTGGGGACAGTGCTGGACACATTCTGACCTACCGCTGTGCCTCCTGCCCTGATTGTTACCACACGTCTTGCAAGCAGCTCCCTGCACTTCCTCAAGCTATGCGACAAGGCACGGTCATCTGCACCTATTTGCAGCCACATGAATGCAAAACTTGGGAACGCGCCCTGTGAGCAAGTGCCACTCGAGCCAATGAGCTTCCTGAAATATTATCCCACGTTTCTGTCCCACCTTCATCGCTGGGGCTGTGGATGAGTTGCAGCCCGCTTCATTCAGCTGGCCATGCTGGGCTCTGAGCTGCCCCGTAGCCCCAGGGCAGGTGTCTCTGTCTGATTCTTTCTTTCATTCAGCCAGTTTTGTTGTGTCCAGTGACTGCAGAAGAGCATCAGCACCAAGGCAGTTCTGGTAACACCCTTTAGAAGGGCTCTGTGCTGTGTGAAGCAAAGGGAAGGTGCAGGGTATGGTTGTGTAGGGAACTGCTTGGAAGGCGGCATCAGCTCTGCTTCTCCCGTGGTTACGCCATTGTCTAAATGGCTACTTTTGGCTTCAGCAGGGGATGGGACACTGAGTTGGAGGGATCTGCACTTCAGCAAGCTTGCTGGCACCTCAGCGCTCACAGCGCTTAAGAAGTCTGAATGGTGTGAGTCTCCAGTGGCTTGGGGTAGGGTTTTGGTTTGCTCTGTGCTGTAACTAGCTTCAGACTTCTGTCCACTGCAAAGGGAGCAGTATTTGCCCATCACGCAAATTCCATTATCAGATAGAACTTGTTGCTGTTTTTAACTTTCCCTGTAGCCAGAGAGCGTGCTGTGTGTGTGCTGTAGGTGGAATTGGGGGGTGGGTGATGGGGGTGGTGGGGGCACAGTCCACTCTTCCAGGAGGGCATCTGGGCAGGGGACCTGCTCCTGCAGGACCAGAGACCAGCACTGGCATGTTTTGACTCCGCGCCTTTGCGCGAGCATTTGCTATCCGCAGTGCTTTCTTAATTTGGCTGTATGGTATTTATCCCCTCCTTGGGAGAGACGGCTGGGACTGCAGGCAGCATGATTTATGCCAGTTGTTCAATTCGTGACAACTGCTGTCAACAGTTGTTCATTTTAATTACTGTTGGTGGGCCCAGATGTCTCAAAGATGAGCTCAGTGCCACATAAATACAATAAATACAGATAATATTAGCAACCCCACTTCCTTTCGAGGGGAGGAGTGCAGGACCACCGATTACCCATTCTTCTGTGTTCCCTCACTGCCTGCCCACCTTCAGAGCAGCACTTGAGTGAAGGGCAGGAAAGGCGGTGGATGGGCTCTCCCTTTCTCTTCTCTGGTACACTGTATGTCATCTCTGTTTCCTCACTAAAATCACAGTTTGGCTTATCCATAGTGTAGATATGTATCAGTTTGCCTGGACCATTCTCCTCCAGGCCTGCAGTGCACGTGGGACACATTGTACAGGCAGTGGAGTTCTCTGCCCATTTCTATTCTCCCCAGTGTTTCCCAATTTCATTGCACCAAAAGGCAAAGTGCAATCCTAAAAACCACTCAGCAGAAGCGTATCTCCAAGGACTTCTTTCCATAGCTGGATGTACAACCTGCTACAAGGAGAGGTCATTTCACAACAGCTTGAGCATAAGCCCTGACCCCAGCTGCAGCAGCATCCCATGGGCTCAGAGAAGTGCCTGTGTCCATAGAAGTAATCCTGCGATTCTAGAAGTGGCCTCTAAGGTGATCATCAGGGACCCTTTCAAGAAATGTGGAGATTTAGTGCTGATGGACGTGGTTAGTGGGCATGGTCGACAGTTGGACTAGATGACCTGAAGAGGTCTTTTCCAGTCTCAGTGGTTCTATGATTCTGTGATACTGTGAGGTTCTGCCTACCTCCTCTGGAAACAGAACACTACACAGTGGATTTTGGCAAGAGTCAAACACTGATCACAGCCACTGTAGAGCAGCAAAGAGAACCCAAGTTGTGCCGCCTCGTTGTCCTTGTCAGATGCCGCATCACCTTATGGGACAGACCATGGGGTTGGGGACTTTGGTAAAACTCAGGAGGGAAGAATACAGCCCTGCTTCACATCCCAGCTGGGAAACGGCTCATCCCCTCTCCAGGGTGGTAGATGTTATTTACCAAAATCTACATAAAAATGTATTGAAAGCCACAATTGGGATTCCAATGCCTGGGCACAATTAATAAGCAATAGGGGTAATTTAATGACTTTATTCTAATTATCGGGTCACAATAGGAATCTCATAAAAAGTATTAAGCCATGTGGGTAATATTAAAGCCTCAGCAACCTACCAACAAGGTTGTTTACCTTGCAAAGTGCTGGAGGGTCCTGTTTGTTCCTTGGTGCATTCTTCATTTCCTACCACGGACTGATGCTAATGAATTTTCCGGTGCCACTGCAGAAGGCACTTCAAATGTCTCCTGCCCCTGCCTCTTCCCTCCCCTCTTCCCCTGCATGATGCCTGCTGTCCTTCACCCTGGGCCTGCAGGCACTTTGGGATGGGGATGCTGTGCCCTGTCTGTCCCCATGTGCGACAGCAGGCCCCTATGCCTCTTTCCCCATGACCCCCAGCAAAAGGCAGGCTCAGATGCCATGGGCACACACGTTCAGCGGCTAAAACCTGGAATGTGATACCACAAGGTCCGAGACCAGCTGGAGGCAAGAGGACAGAGCCGGGTGCGCCTTACAGCACTGGTAATCACACTGGACACATACGGTTATATTTAAGTGCTGGGTGTCTGCTGGCTGCGGAGGCTGAGGCAAGACTGGACTTGATTAGACATAATGACAAAAATGGACCAACTGTTGCTGAGAAAGCCTCTGCAGCAAAGTATTACCTCTTTGTTATTGAGATATGACTGTCTGAGGCTTCGCTGCTTTCAACTCCCCATCATTATCTTTACAGACTTCCACTGCATTTTAAATAGGTTCCCAAGTTCAACTTTTTGCCCTGGGCCATAAATTTAATGTACTAAATATTTTCATCTGCTGTAGAACACACCATGTTTTGAAACTTGTTACTTTATGGAAAAATAATGTGGGTTGAAAACAGGACACAGATTGACAAACCTTTTGTTTTTTAAGTATAGCCTTGTTCACCCTAAAAATGTCAAAAAACAGCATTTTTGTTATCCACTGTCTGAGTTAATGTATATTTTTGTATCTTTAGCTATACAGTGTATACTGCTTTTTTTCATAAATAAACCTAATGGAGAAAAAAATTCAGATATATTTAAATCAGAATTAAAATATAGATTTTCTTATTCTCCATTAAAATCTACGGTAAATGTAGCTGCTCTTCAGGATCCATTTAATGAAATGTTTTTGTATCTGATTACATTTATGTGCATGTATTTATACACAAATAATACATTAACAACGTCTTTTGCCGTGATTAAATGTATCCGATTTCTGTCACTGAGATGCTGGAGTTATTTCTTTACTGAATGGTACTGGATAAACACAGATTTATGTGCAAAGTTTTATATAGAACTAAATAATCCTGTGTTCTACAAATCACTATAATGTATAATTTAGTTCTTTGATCAAATTAATGGAGGTTTTACTTAATTTAGAGTGTCTCTGAGAGTCTTGCCTTTACTGGTGTGTAGTAGCTTTTAATCTTTATGCATTAACTAAAAACCCACTGAGGACTCTGTACCTCCATAGCTGAGCTTCCTGAGATTTATGGAGGCAGAGGTAGAGCAGGCAAGAAGGAACACGCCTGTACCTAATGGCCAGGGGACTTCACCCAGGGATTTTACATGAAACAGCAACTGGATAAAAAACAGCGGTGGAAGCACAGAATCACAGAATATCTTGGCTTTGAAGATACCTCTGGAGGTCATCTAGTCCAACCCCCGCTCAAAGCAGGGCCAACTTCAAAGTGAAATCCAACCTCAAGTTAGATCAGGTAGTGCAGGGTCATGGCCACAGAGGTATGGTGTCTCCTGGGATGGAGGTGCTCTGAGGTGCAGACGCCAGGACGGTGCTGCCCATCCGAGCACCCCTCTAACTCCTGCCTTGTGCTCTCTTTCCTGCTAGCTCTGTGATTCCTGCAAATCTGGCTGTGCAGTGCTGCCGTTTCCACAAGGACCTACAGGCCAGAGAGAGATGAGGGTACTTGTTTGAAATGTGGGAATGTGGTTTAAAATCCCCTCAGGCAGAGGAAGCCTCAAACCCTTCCTTGAATGGTGGTCCATCTGCTGTGGCCAGAAATGTCGCCGACCACAGGCGTTCTTGTATTATTGATTCAAGTCCTGTGTCTGGTGCTGAAACCATATGGATGCCGCTGCATCCCCTTCCGGTAGCTGTACCCCCTCCAGGGAGTGCCCCAGCCCCGTCCCCAGCCCCAGCCCTGCATGGGGGCCCTGACAGCCAGTGCTGCTTCTCCTCGTGGCTTTTTCAGGGCAGAACACATCCTTACAGCCCTCCCCTCACTGGGCAGCCCCGTAAGGTGGCCAAGGATCCTCCATCCCTCCTCTTGTGGCTGTCAGTGGAACCTGCTGAACCTCACATCAAGCCCTTGCAAAAGTCATTGTCCTTTGAAGTGTTACAGTGCTGTAAAGCATTATTTAACCACAAGCTCTCAAAAAGACTAGTGCTTTATATCACCCTTAATTTTACATCTTGCTTTGCATAATTCACTACTTGGTTTAGAGACCTAGAGTTTTAAAAAAATTACAGAAATACCTTCCAAAGTACCCACTGAAAGATGTATCTGTTGTAATGGAACTCTTAAAACACCTATTAGCACCCTTCACTTGTCACTTGGAATCTCAGGGTCACACTTTTGGTATGAGCACTGTTTAGAAACTGGTGAGATTACTGCTTATTCATTTAAAACAAAAAAAGGAATTTGAGGACAGTCACTAGAGAAAACAAGTTCACTAAGAGTCTTGCAGAAAATGAAATATTTCTCACTGACAAGCTTGAGCATCCAATAATCCTGGGCGTTACCCAAGTCTCTGACCCTGATAGCAGTGTTTGCCGGATTCACCTGCTGTCTGCAGATGCTGCAACAGCCAAGGTTGGAGCAATCACCCAAGTCTTTTTACCCTACGCTTTGTCCACAAGGAAATAACTGCCCCTGCAATGACTTGTATATGGGCAGCTGATGCAAAGTTTCACGTGTTCTATAGTTTGAGCTATAAACCCCTACCTCTGCAGGCTGCAAAAGTCAAGTCTTGGCTTAGCCACCTTGGCATGTTCTGTACAGACAGCATTCTATTACAGCTCAGATTTTGTCCCTTGGTGGAGCTCTGCAAAGGCATATCTGCCTTTATCCTCCTGCACAGTCACCTTCATTAGCATCATTTGGTAATGGTGGTGGAGAGCAAGACTCTGGGTAGGGAGGGCCAAAATAGCTGGTTCCCACAGCTGATCCCAAGGTCAGCAAGCATGACCAAAAATGGCAGTGTATTCCCTCTGAGGATAAGATCCCACAGAGGAAGTGCTGGATAGGTTTTGTAGGCCATCGGTACTACCATAGAAGTACACTCTGTATTATGTGTTATATAGTTATAATTTGGTGTGGTCTTTATAAGTAAATATACATAGGTTGCACTGACTGCACCGCCTCCTTCCATGGAAACTACAACAGATATAAAGAGCACAATAACTGTTTGATCGAGCAAATTCTCAGCTACAAAACACTATTTTTCAACATAGTCACCACCATTCGCTCTACATTTTCACCAGTTAATTAGTTCTGCATTTTCACCAGTGATGAACAAGAGCTTGCATGCCGTGCTTGTAAAAATCTGCATCAGCGGAGGTGACACACTGTTTCAGAGCTGCTATGACAACATTGTTCCTAGGAAAATGTTGCCCATGCAGTCCATTTTTCATTGGCCCAAATAGATGGAAGTCAGAAGGCTTCCAAACTATATGGCAAATGTGGTAGGATTGTCCAAGATTGGCAAAGTGCTCCACGTTCTTCAAACTGTTATGGGGCCTGACATTGTGTTGCAGGAGAAAAGTTGCCTTCTAGAAGTTCAAGCCTTCAGTTTAGTCAGCATTGTGATGTAACAGTTGAAGTTGATGGTTTGTCTGGGCTCCAGGAAATCCAGAAGGATCACCCCTTTCCTATCCCACAAGACGGTGCACATCACTTTACCTGTGGAGAGCTGCATCTTGGACTTTTTCTTCAATGGAGAATTCACATGTCACCACTCTATGGACTGCTGTTGTCACTCTGGCTTGTAGTGGTGACACCACATCTCACCACTGGTAATGACGAGACCTAGGAAACTGTCATCATCAGCCTCGTATTGGTTTAATTGGTCCTGACATACTTGCATATGGTATTCTTTCTGTTAGTGTGTGAGCATTTGCGGGACCCACCTGGCACAACCTTTGAGATATTCCAATGTTGTTACCATTGTTTCCAACCTATTCAAGCCAATATTCAGCTCTGTACACAATTCCCTGGTCGTAATCCACTGATTCACACGAATGAGCTGATCAAGACGCTCTTCATTTTGTGGTGTGACAGCTGCGCATGGCCATCCAGAATGTGGCTTGTCCTTCACATCATTGTCACTGCTGTTGAAAGGCACCACTGACCTCCTCACTGTGCTCACATCCACTGTTTGGTCTCCATAAATATTCAGTGAGAGTCGATGAATGTCTGTGGGTGCATGTTTTTTTGCATGGAGGAATTCAGTGACACAGTTTTGCTTCATCCGCCCTTCCATGTCAGACATCATTTTGTCAGACTGCCCCTCTGCTGCCATCTGTCACACGGCAACAACATGTCACAGAATATTTCCAGAAAAGTTCACCCTCTACAGCCATACCACCAACATCCGCCTCTGATGTCGTGGGCCAATGTAATAAAACAGGAGGCATTACTTTCAGAACAGACCTAGAATATTTACATATGCAAATACACAAATATATGTATACATATATATAACTATATGATTCTATGCATATAATATATAACGGTTACATATCTAGTGTTGTGTCACTACTACAAGCTTCCGTCCAGGTAGGGACATAGAGAGAATGCAAACCACCCTATCACCAGTAACTCATCCCAAAGAGAAACCACACGTCACCTCTCAGAAACCATGTGTCTTTTCAAAGTGATCGCAAGGGTCACACAAGCTCAGGGATAGTGTGCACAATAGCACCATCTGGTGACTTTGCCCATCAGATTATATTTCCATGGCACCATATTACCCAGGGGACAGCTTCTCTCAAGTGCCTGGGCTGCCCTTCTCCATATTCCTTTCAGCCATGACATCCAGGTGTTTGTTCCAGACAAATAGTAGACATGACATTATCTTTCAAAGCTAAGACTACCAAACGCCCAGCTTGGTGCTGGTCTGACCCAGTATTTTGACATTCCCATGTTTCAGTAAATTTGGATTTTAATTCTTTTTTTTTTTTTTTTGTAGGTATTTGGCACATACTTGGCACTTACAGCACCATCTGCCAAAATCTAGGAGAGCTCTCACAGCACAGATATGAAATGAAGCATTTTGCTGGGTTTCTTGGAGGTTTGTTTCCTGCTCCCTGGGGACAGCGTGTCTCTGCGCTAACGTACATTTCTTCAGGTCAGTGATCATATCCCAACCATGCTCCACTGTTTCTACCACTGCCACTTGCTCGGTATTTCCACAGCAAATCCAGTCAAGAGTAGAGCTTGTGGAAAACCAGCCACATTGTTGTCTTTCTTGGCTGGCACATATAAAAGCCCTGAAACACACACCAGGAGGGCAGAAACACAGTCCAACATTACCATGAATCACAGATGTTCAAGGCATGGCCTGATTCCTCTGCTTCACCTTTCTTTTGCTTGTTGCATGAGAAAACAAGTGGTGATAAGAAACCACTTTTTCATAGCCTAGGGAGGATTCCCAGGTCTTGGCTGTCTTGAGGTGGAACTGAGAAAAAGCACAACCACATGAGCCCAGAAAACTGACTTTACTCCACACATTTCCCTGTAACCAAATGAGAGACTATACCTGTGGATTCCTTTCCTCCATCACCTCAGGAGGAGGTGTTTTCGCATGCCTCTCACCACGATGCTCACCTTTTCTTGCCTTCCTGCCCTAAATCTGTTCATTGCATCACATTCACCAGTGATGAAGGTGTGCCATATGCTCCTTTCACCTACAAAACCTTCCCACTCCCTCTCTTGAGAGAGTCAGCCTGTGGCCAGAGAGCTCACAGAGCCCCTAACAAGCAGGGCACAGACAGGTCAGCTCCAGGCCTTATGCTCTCATGTAACCTCTGCCCAGATCTCTGTGTGGTTGGTTGGCCCACGCCATAGCATCAAACTCATGAGCACCAGTGTGTATTTGCTCTTACCATCCTGGCAAGCTATTTCTATGACAATATTAACTATCACAAAGTCATCATTACTTTACTCACCACATTACTCAGAATTTGCTCAGCTGTTCTGAAGCACCATCAAGATACCAGAAATTACACCATGCTTCCTCTGTAGATGACCAAAGACACATTTGGAGATGTCTTCTCTGCTGTTTTGAACATTTAATTACTTAGGGACTAATTCCTAGAGCAGAAGGATTTGCAGGAAATCGGCCAATAATTAATGCCAAGATGCACTTTTCAGTCTGGTTATATATGATGGATGCAGTCAAGGAACAGGGATGTTCTACACGAGCAGTTTGTTGACTCTGTTTTGGGTGTGCCCTAATCCCCTTTAGAGGTAACTCACTGCATGCACAGAACACTTCAGTGCTTTGATTTGGATTCTCTGACCCCCTAATGGAAGAAATCCTCAGATGGAAACATGTGGCTTCTTCCCATGGCTGTGTTTTTTCCTGTGCTGAAGCATCCATGGACAAATAGCCCACATATGTTCTAGCAAACCAAACACAGCCAAGGCAGAACTCCAGCACTGGGACACGGTGGTCCAGGTTGGTCATGGCTAGCATGTGGCTGGAGTGCCCCTCACCCTGCCCCAGGCACGGCAGTTTTCCCTCTTCTGACTGTGATGTGAAAAACTGTAGAATCCTCAGATTTTAACATAGAAAATGTAGTGGGTTGTGGCTTTTTTTTTTTAATTATGTTGATTTTCATTTTGTGCAGCTTAAATTAATTTTTGTGCAGTAAGGTCATCACTGGACTTTTTATGGGTGAATGCCCAAATGTCTCCAATTTGTTAAATAATTCTTCACTGTAGCTGCTTCTGTAATCTAAACTGCAAAGTATAATATGCATCCTTTCTGAATGTAGAACCAAGCCTCTACTTCAGACAAAATTCCCCAAGTTTCCTATTTTCAGCTTATTTTTTCTGTCTCATGAAGCAAGCTTCCCATTTATTATTCATTAGTA
The DNA here is from genome assembly GCF_002078875.1 of Numida meleagris. NCBI lineage: Eukaryota > Metazoa > Chordata > Aves > Galliformes > Numididae > Numida > Numida meleagris. Next base: position 125,364,782 of record NC_034410.1, read on the forward strand.
GATAATTCAAATGTTTCATAGTTTGTAGTGTTAATATGTGCTCATTTTCTTATAAAATATTTTTAATGAGATCATTTATTTATTGTATATAACAAACTAACACACTGCCACTTTTAAATGACCCAAGCACAATCCTGCATAGCACTGGTAGTGCTGTGATGAAGCACAATAATGAGATCTCCCACTCAGATGCCTGCTGGCACCGAGCTGCTCTCTGCCTCTGAGGTCTCAAACCCCAGGAGTTTCCAGAGAGGAAAAAGAGGGAACATCAGCCCCTACTGCTGAAATGCTTCACTTTGCAAGGAGTCATTAAAAATCATTTGGACCACAGGGAGAGACAGAGTGAGAGTGCTCTCAGACTCAGTGCTCAATCACTAGTGAGGAGGGGAGACCAGAGATCTCATTCTTGTTCCAGTGAGTAGTTCATGAGATGACTATTTAACATGTAGCACTTAACTGATCATCAGAGCAGCACTGTGATCCCCTGCCTGTGGCTGAATTCCTGCAGAGCACAGCCTCAGGCACAGACAAAGCTGCCCTTACACCCCGTGGGCAGTCTGGTCTGAAACTTCTACGTCAGCTAATAGGGTCAAGAGATACATTTCACTGAGTGTGTTAGTAAGCAGTGTTAATGCTACGGAAATCAAGACACAGAGTGTGCCTCCCTGCAAGGACAGCCCAGCCTCTAGCACCAGAGTTGGTCATGCACTGGTCTGAGGAGTCTAATTTGTGGTTTGTTTTGAATAGGAGTTAAACACATCACAAACATTTCTCTGCCTTACTCTGTAAGAATATTTATTCCTCTGCAGAAAAGTGGGTCTGAAAAAATCATGCAAAAATGCGATATGCTTGAATGCATATGTTCTGCTGTATTTGGATCTGTCAGTTCTGCAGTGATGAGGGAAGACAGAGGGGTAACATTAACGGAATGCAGTACTCTGGCCAGACTAGAGTCCTTCACTGGGCCCACCGCCAGCTCCATATCACCAGCCTGCTGCTGTCCTCCTCTTCTTCTCCCTTCTCTTTCATAGGATCATAGAATCATTAAGATTGGAAGATTGGGAAGGACCTCTGAGATCAAGTCCAACAGTCAAGCCATCACCGCCAGGTCTCTCTCCTTCCACTCACAGCTGGCCCCTGCCTCCCCATCTTGTCTGCAGGCAGAAAACAGAGGTTCACCCACTGAATATCAATCAGTGAAACCCCTGTCCAACATCCCCCTCGCCGTCCTGCCGCCCCGTGTTTGTTACCTGCTTCACTCCCTACTGGCTCTTAAATACAGGGTTTGCAGAGCTGCTGTGATCATAGCTTGGAGGAAAAGCAATTGTTCTGAGATTTTTTTGCTGAAATATACTTGGTGGTGTGGCTGCTTCTGAGGAATGGGTGCAGAAGAGTCCTTGATTGGCTGCTTTGTGAGTCTGAGAGAAGGAATATCTCAAGGGGACAGCAGAAACCAGGTGCCACAAGAATACTCCAGGACACTATCAGAACAACTGTGAGGAATGCTGGTAGGAAACGCAGAACAGAGATACCAAGAACACAATTCTCTGGTGCAAGCAAAATGAATCTTGTTGCGGAAGCACTGATCAAAATTTACAAAGTAATGCAACATGAGGCACTTAACTAATGAAGCAAATTCACTGTCATACAACTAGGAGGGGGCAGAAGTGATGCTTTTCAAGGATTTTGAAAGCTGGAAATAGTCTCTCCCCTCCCCGTGTGCTGGAAGAGCTGTGCCTCAACTCAAAGCTCATATGTGGGCTCAGCAATCAAATCCCATCTTGTCTGCACACTTTGCTCTTAAACAAATGGACTAGCTTGTTCACGATGGAAGCAACTTCCAGCTCACTGCATTCAGGATCGATGAGGATAAAGTGCTCCAGCCTAATTGCACCTTCCTCTTGCCTTGCCATATGGGACTGCTGCTCAGAGCACAGCCAGTCAAGACAGAGTCCAAGCAGGGCAAAAAGGAAGAGCTGTTGGGCAGAGAAGCTGGGTGCCCCATCCCTGGAGGCATTCAAGGCCAGGTCAGATGGGGCCCTGGGCAGCCTGAGCTGGTGGGGGGCAGCCCTGCCCAAGGTAGGAGGGTTGGAACTGAGTGGGCTTTAAGGTTCCTTCCAACCCAAATCATTCTATTTTATGATTCTATGACATGACATGCCTGGTGAGCTTCTCAGCTTATTTAAATATCTGCCTCCTCCAGAGCCAAAACAGCCAAAAGCCAAAAAAAATGCATAGTCCTTCAGGGTGGACAATGAGTCCCACCTCTTCCAGGGGGTTTGGCAGGATACTGGGATGGTGACACACTGCTGTCTGGGTTCTGGGACAGCCTGGCATAGCTGTGGCCAGGGATCCAGCAAGGGATTTCCTCCTGCTGTTCAGATTTTATTCTGGGAGCAGAACTGATGGGTGTGATCTTGCTGGTACGCTGGGGCTGCATTTTTGGCATATGCCAAGGGCCCTGTATAGCCCTGCTCTCTTCTCTGTTGTCTTTTCTCATTTTTAGGGATTTTTTGTTGTTGTTGTTTTCAGTCCCTTCCCTTCTTCTCTTCTCTATAGAAAAATATAAACAGTATTTCAAAAGAGGATGCAAACTGATGCAGGATAATGATGGAAAGGAGAAAGCCAAAAATAAAATTAGAGCAAAACTGAGGATGAGACTGAGAGAGAAACAGAATGAGAGGAGGATGGTTGCACCTGAGTTATACCTGAGTTTCATACCCGAGTTATCTTCAAACAGAGCAGGTTTTCCTTCAGCAGCACCTTGGGGAGGGCAGGGCAGACACCAGGCCCCCCAGGAGTCAGCAAAGGGGCAGAGGGAAAGGCTCTCCTTCAGGAGGAGGACTACCCACATTTTCTGTAACTAACCACAGAAAATGCAAATCCTTGGGAGCTGCTTGTAAAACAAAGTGAGTTCTTTAACACCGCACATTTCTGACAAGTCAGGAAAATGTGGCTTTTTTCTGTGAACACCCTCTGCCCCCTCACCTCTGCACCGTGCATACTTTCTGCGTATCAGACAGCTCACAGATATCTCTACAAAGCTGAAGGTAAAACAGTCATTACCTCCATGGCTGGGGGGCATCTGATGTAAAGTGCATTCCCCGGTTTTTGGCTTACTGATTGTAAAGGAGCGCAGAGCACTTTCATCTCCGCTTTCAGCCCATCTGTGGCTTCGGCTGACATGACAAAACGTGGCACAACGGAGGCAGACAATCAACTATTGTGCCATGTAACAGGAAGCAACAGGTAATGTTTAGAGGAATTAAATTATTTTTGGATCTGATACTGATAATCAGTTTAGGCGAGGGGTATCCAGTGCAAATTTATCCAACATTTTTAGCAGACCGCGAGCACTCAGAAGCAGATAAGTTAAAGTGCAGTATAAATGAACCATTCATGAACAAAGAGACTTCCTCGCCTGTACACAAGGCCTGTGAGAGCAGACCTTGTTGCCTGTCATCCTGGATTTTTTTAATTAGCAGTTGCAAGCCATTCTGGGCAGTGTCTCTGATACTGTGGAGAGAGCTCTGTGGCTTTTAGAAAGCAACAGAGAGCATATTAACATGAAATTCCCAGAAATACTGAAAAGCACTGGATATCACTCCATCTTCAAATAACCAAATGATAATGTGAAGCCTTCACATGATAGTCATCTATTAAAAACCGAGGCACTGGAAGCCACACTGGTGTGGAGCTATTTGAAACAGCTGCTACAGCAATGCCTATTTAATTAATCTAAGCCTTGTGAGCATCTAAGCATGCTGGATGTCTGTGGGCTGGTTCCCACCCAAAGCTGTGTCGCTCTTCCAGAGTGGCCTAGCAAACACTGACCAGAGCCCCCACCACCTGCTCCAGGGCAAAAATGCCTGAAGAGCAGCAGTGTTGGTTGGTGAGCTCCCCGCACCCGTGGCATGTGTTTATTTAGGAAATACCTGGCTTGCAGCCCACTCTGCTCAGCTGGACCACTCTGCAAGGCTGTGCCGGGCATTGTCACTGGAGGGGAAGCAGTCTTGACACTTGCTTTCTGAGAGGACAGAAGAAAGAAAGCAGACTCCTAGGTTATCTGGTAGAAGCAATAAAGTGCTTTCTATAGCTGTCAGGATGACCCGAGGAGATCTACCAGACAGCATCAGCTCGACCCTGCATTCTGTCCCAAAACCAAAGTGTTGACACCTCTGCATGTTGCTGCCAACACACGCATTGGCCCAGCTCTCCATAGGGGCTGATCCTACAAGGTGCTGAGCAACCCTGGGCAGATGCCTAGTAACCTTCTCATCCCACAGCAAAATGTGTGAGAAAGAACCATCTGTAGTCAGTGAAGCTACTGGATCAGAGGTCCCTGTTTTCACTGCCACCCTGCTGTATTCCTGCCTTGTGTGCCTTCATTGCCCTTCATTGAGAGGTATGCTGGACTGCATTAAAAAGGGCATGGCCAGCAGGTCGAGGGAAGTGATCCTCCCCCTCCACTCTGCCCTACTGAGGTCACATTTAGGATACCGTGCCCCTTTCTGGGCTCCCCAGTATAAAAAAGAGAGGGATCTCCTAGAAGGAGTCCAGCGGAGGGCCACAAAGGTGATAAAGGACCTGGAGCTTCTCCCTTATGAGGAAGGGCTGAGGGACATGGGACTGTTTAGCTTGGAGAAGACTGAAGGGGGATCTGATTAATGTTTATAAATATGTAAAGGGAGGTGAGAGGCAAATGAATGAGGCCAGGTTCTTCTCGGTGGTGCGTAGTGATAGGACAAAGAGCAGTGGCCTAAAGCTTGAACATAGGAAGTTCCATAAAAAGATGTGGAAGAACCTTTTTACAATAAGAGTGACAGACTGGAACAGGTTTCCCAGAGAGGCAGTGGAGTCTCCCTCAATGGAGATATTCAAGACCCGTCTGGACGCCTACCTGTGCAACCTATTGTAGGGTACCTGCTTTGGCAGGGGGGTTGGACTCCATGATCTCTTGAGGTCTCTTCCAACCCCTGCAATTCTGTGATTCGCCAGAGGTGCCCTCAAGAGGAAGAGGATTGATCTGGAAGGGCTTACCCAGGTGTCCACGTGAAGCAGCCCCCGTGTCTGCTCCTTGCACAGCAGTGATTCCAAAATAGGTGACAGTGTGTTTGTGTGTGTTGTGCTCAGCCAGCCTAGCCCTGAGGTGCTATCAGTACACTTGTATGGGGAGAGTTTCTTGAGACTGAGCTCACACTGCTAGAGAACCTGAGAAACATGAGGGGAAATCATGGAGAATTCCTCACAGAGGCAATCTGAAAAGGAGAAGTATATTATTAAAAGAACACAAAGAAAAAACCAATTATTTTCAGAGGATTTTTTGTGCCATGCCTGGACCCACGAAAACACAAAACAAAGACTTTAATTCTACTTCAAGTGCAAATCTTGACTCAAATTGAACTGCGGCACTGCCAGCAACATCTTCATTTTATATAACATGTAGAGCACACATGCAACCACAGAGCTATTAATTTCCATGCACAGAAACTTTTGAAGGCACAGCACCAGCTGCTTAAATATGTCTATAATTATTCACGCATTAGCACCTACTGAATTAGCAGCATTAGCACCTACTGAATCATCTTGTATGCGTTTAAATACATTAAGGCTCGGGCTTGGTCACACTCACCCAGAAGAGCGCTGCTCTGTGGTTACAGACCCCAGGGCTGAGAGCGGTGGAATATGTCACAAATCCCTTTTTACAAAGCCTGCCCTCTCTGACAAGGGTACTTGGCACTAGAATTTATTCCCTCCAATTGGTTTGTTCCAACTGAGGAAGATTTTGTTGCTTTTTTTGCACTCTTTTTAGTAGGGCTCCATTAGGAAACTCACATTTCGCCATCTGTCTCAAACCTTAATTATGTGGAAATATTTCAAAAATCGCACAGCTCTTGCTCAGCCCCGTGCCATTGAAAGGAGTTCAAAGTCGGGCAGGGCACCAAGGCAGCAGACATTAATAACATTGCCTTGTAACCATTCAGAACCTGTCATTTGTTAAGTCTGTCTCTCTCTCACTCCAGCAGGCATAAATCATGTGTATAAATGAGCTCCTACCCACAAAGGAGAACTGATTTTAACATCTAAGGCTGAGCTGTCACCATCAGGATTTTTTTCTTCACTGTTTTTATTTTTGAGTCCAACACCAAAAAGAAGGCAATTTAATGCAAACATGCCCCAGGAACATTTTGGGAAAAGGAGATAAGCAATCTCTGCATTTAAACCACAGCCCCCAACCAAGTTCTTCCTGACTGATCCTCCCACATACACAGCAGAGCAGAAATGTCCTCCACACTCTGCCACAAGCACCTGCTTCTCCACGAGCAGAAATACAAGAAATTCCACTTACATGCAAGAGAAATATTCTTCATGGTGAGACTGATTAAGCCCTGGAACAGGCTGCCCAGAGGTACTGTGGATCCTCCATCCTCGGCGATGTTCAGAATCAAGCTGGACATGATCCTGGGCTATAGCATGAGGTTGGACAAGAAAATTATCAGAGGTACCTGCCAGCATCAATTATTTTGTGATTCTATGACTCTGTCTCCCAACCACACTCAGCCACCTTATTTTCGGCTGTATGCTCCCCATACATAATACATCATTTCATCTCTAGTCTAGGTCGTAGAATCATAGAATTGCCAGGGTTGGAAAAGATCTCCAAGATCATCCACTCCAACCATCTGCTTACCACCAATATTTCCCACTAAACCATGCCCCTCAGTACAACATCTAAACATTTCTTGAACACTTCCAGCAACAGTGACTCAATCTCCTCTCTGGGCAGCCCATTCCAGCACCTGACCACTCTCTCAGAGAAGTATTTCCTAACATCCAACCTGAATTTCCCCTGGTGCAGGTTGAGGCCATTTCCCTCTAGTCCTATTGCTAGATACGTGGGAGAAGAGGCTAACCCCCACCTCACCACAACCTTCCTTCAGGTAGTTGTAGAGAGTGATAAGGTCTTTCCTGAGCATCCTCTTCTTACTAAATAATCTCAGTTCCCTCAGCCACTCCCCATAAGACCTCTGCTCCAGACCCCTCACCAACTTTGTTACCATTCTCTGGACATGCTCCAGGGCCTCCATGTCTTTCTTGTAGTGAGGAACCCAAAACTGAACACAGTACTTGAGCTGTGGCTTCACCAGTGCTGAGTACGGAGGGATGATCACAGCCCTGCTCCTTCTGGCCACGCTATTTCTGATACAAGCCAGGATGCCATTGGCCTTCTTGGTCACCGGGGCATGCTGCTGGCTCATGTTCAGCTGAGTGTCAACCAATACCCCCAGATTCATTCCCCCAAAGCAGTCTTCCAGCCACTCTGCCCCAAGCCTGTAGCACTGCCTGGGATTATTGTGGTCAAAGTGCAGGACTCAGCACTTGGTCTCATTGAATTTCATCCCATTGGCTTCAGCCCAGTGATCTATCCTGTCCAGATTCCTCTGTAGGGCCTTGCTACCCCCAGGCAGATTGACACTTTCTGCCAACTTGGTGTCATCTGCAAACTTACTGAGGGTGTGCTCAATGCCCTTGTCCCAGTCATCAATAAAGATATTGAACGGGACAGGCCCCAGTACCAACCTCTGAGGAACACCACTCATGACCGGACACCAGCTGGATTTAACTCCATTCACAACCACTCTCCAGGCCCAGTCCTCCAGCCAATTTTTACCCAGCAAAGAGTGTACCTGTCCAAGCCATCGGCTGTCAGCTTCTCCAGGAGAATACTGTGGGAGACAGTGTCAAAAGCTTTGCTGAAGTCTAGATAGACTACATCAACAGCCTTTCCCTCATCCACCAGGTGGGTCACTTGATCATAGAAGGAGATCAGGTTGGTCAAGCACAACCTGCCTTTCATGAGCCCATGCTGGCTAGGCCTGATCCCCTGGTTGTCGTGCACATGCCGTATGATCCCTCTCAAGATGATATACTCCATAACCTTCCCTGGCACCAAGGTCAGGCTGACAGGCCTGTAGTTTCCCAGATCCTCCTTACAACCCTTCTTGTAGATGGGAGTCACACCCACCAGATCAGGCTGCCCAGGATCCCATCCAACCTGCCCTTTAATGCCTCTAGAGATGGGACATCCACAACCTCTCTGGACAGCCTGTGCCAGAGCCTCACCACTCTCTGAGTAAAAAATTTATTCCAAACATCTAATCTAAATCTCCCTTCTTTTATTTTAAAGCCATTCCCCTTTGTCTGTAAGGACAGTTTCCAAGGTGATCTCATCCAGCAATTCCTTAAATAGCCTGAAGTTCGCTCTCCTAAAGTTCAGGGTCCTGACTCCATTCTTTGCCAGGACCACATTCCTTGAGATCACCAACTCAACCAGGACATGGTAGCTGCAGCCCAAACTGCCTCCAGTCTTTAATGATCTCTTCAGATTTGGTGAGCGCCAGGTCCAGCTTCAGTTCTGGTGGGTCTGTCCAATACCTGAACCAGAAAATTGTCATTGGTGAACTCCAGGAGTCTCCTAGACTGCTTTGCAGGTCACCATGTTGTTTTGCCTGCAGATATCTGGATGGATGAAATCCTCCTTCAGGATGAGAGTCTGTGAACGCAATGCCTCTTGCAGCTGAAGATCGCAGGTGATGATCGCAAGTGATCGTGGCAAATGCTGTCCTAACCACTGGCTTCTTACCAAGAGAAAACATGGAGAATGCTTTATGGGACACATCATTGCAAAGCAGCTCTTTAGGGACTACTGTAATTTTTCGTACACCAGGAAGTGTGAATCAGTCTGGCTGACCACTTGAAAGCCACTTCAAGCTACCCTTTCTGTTCATACTCTCAGTCATGAATTTGGGGATTTGAATGCTATCTAATCTGCAAAAATGTCTAGAGATGACTTTTGCCTCATCATTCTTTTTTATGTCACTTCAGCTAGGTACAGACTCCTCAGAGCAGAGGCTTATGACTATGTTAAGAAAGTATAAAAAAAACCTTATTTATCTCAGTAAAATTCAGGTGTGATGCAACCACTGTGACCACTAGTGTCCTTCTCAGAGCCATAACGGACTCTTTGGAAATATCACTTCAATCTTTTTCTGCTTACAAATTTCAAACCAACTAAAAGTTTTGTTTAGTTACAATTTGCTTTGGGCTCCTTCATTCTGGTGGAAAATATTTCGTAGACAATGATAATCAGGTAACCAAGGACCTCAGGAAACCTTTTGTAAACTGAAAACTATCCAGATGGATGGCTTCTCAAGGGAGATGTTTGTAGATGTTTCCTCAGCAATCCCTCTCTATCTAAGACCTTTTCCTTTTCTTTTTGGAGGAAACTTTCAGATGTTGCTCTTGTTTCTTTGCAAAGACTCCAGCTCTTATTGTATGCCCTGCTCTAATTCCTTCCCTGACGTCTCTGGGTACTTGAAGTCTTAATTCCTACTCCAAAGTTAACAGGTCTAGTTTAATATCTTCCTTATAATTTTTCTGATTTTTTCACACCTCCAGTCAGGCCATTTGGAAACCTCCATCATCTGGTTCTTCTCAGTTCAGAGAGACCACCAGCTCACTGCCGTGGTTGTGTTTCTTCCTGACTTGGGGTTGTGCTTCCCTACCCAACCAGAACTGGGAGTTCTCCTGCTTCTTTCTGTCAACAAAAGTGATGGAAACATCTGGGATTTCTTTCATGTGATCCTGTTTATTTACAAAAATAAAGAGTGAGTGTGCTCTACAAAACGTGTTGATTCAAAGCATCAAGATATGATTTCTTGGCTATTTTAGCCCTCATTTCCAGATCTCAGATCTCTTCCAGGATCACATTACAAACTCTTCCCTCTGGCTGTCTTTAGGTTTACACTGTCCTTTTTACCTAGTTCTCTGGGGATCTTCATTTTTCATGTCATGATCCCACCCAGGTAACATCCAGCTACGTGCCCTAGTGGCACCCCTCTGCTTGCACAGCTTCCTCCCACCAGTCATGTCTGGTGTCCACAGTTTGATCAATGGATTTTCTTTTTTGGCTTGCCCTATTCCCTCAACAAGCTTCAACATTTTGTAGAAATCATCAATAGGATGATTTGTGTTGTTTTGGTTTATGAGTGAGCCTGCCAGTTCCCAGTCCTGGCAAATGTCCCTAGGTAAGCATTACCCTTGCCAACGTACAGCTGTATCCAACTTGCCTTCTTTCTACATCAAAAAGTGCTACTGGGGGGTAGGGGGTACTTTTACCCACATTGTCTAAGAGGAGAAGCTGTTCATCTGGGTTTTCCCTCAGCTATTCCCTAAATTCAAGAAATGAGTCCCAAAGGGAGTAGTAGTCTCTCTGCCTTTTCTTAGCAACCCTGGCCAAGATTCCAGACCTCTTTCCTTTATGAAATTCTTGGGTCCCTTAAATAAAAATAATTTCCATTTCTGTGTCCAGAAGTAACTGAGAAAATGAACGGAGATACATGGAGGTATAGTAAGGATGAACTCACTATTCTTTGTTTGTGGTATCTATACCAACTTTTCAGGAAATCTTGCTTCCCAGATGTTGTGTTTGGGCAGTTTGGGTCCATGCAGACCTGGGACGTGGCTGGGATGATGGGGAGCTGTGGAGGCAACTCTCAGTTCCCAGAGGCAGGCTATCAGGCTACAGGATAATGTGGCCACATTTCATGATAGACCACTCCTCCTGGACCATCAGGTGCCAACCACCTGCAGGGTAACCTAATGCCACTCCTACTCATGACCTGCACCTGGGGCTGGGCTTACTTGAGTCTGCCTTGGGCAAGCAGCACCAGCTCCTGGGTTCTTATCCAGGCTGCGTGCAAGAACTGGCATCTCAGCCTGGCGCCTCAGCCTGGCACCATCCTCCTAATGCATCCCACCAAGGTGAGACCCCCCCCAAATCCGTGTCCTACACTTGACTTCCTCTTCACCCCCAAAAAGTAAGAGCACATCTTTTCACACCATCTGTATCATGACTATACTTCTTGCTTTAGATCCTGGGTTCAACCCATCCTTCTCCTCAATCTGATACATAAGTATCTGCAAAGATTCATGCACCAGAGCCAGTTCTGGTCTCTGTCAAAATTCCAGCTTTCACTAGAGATAAATGACACCTGCTTCACAACATCTGTAACATCCCACATCACAGCCAGTATCATCTATTGCCACTAACTTTAGATGTGCTGCTTTGAAGTGCTTTGGGGGTGGTTAGGGACCATTTTGGGACCCTCTGTTTCCCAGTAACCTATTTGCAAGTTTTTCAAAGCTGAATATATTCCCATAGCCAGATGTACATCGCTTTTACTATTTTTACTTTTTTTCTTTTACCTTCTGTTCTTCTTCTACTGTCACAAAAGATTAAAAATTGGCTGCTACTGTCCTGTAAAATCAGAATGTGACTGCAGACTAGTTAGAACTCAATTTTTCTTTTCTTTTAAGCCATCAGTACCAAAGCAATGAGTTTAGCATGGCTGAAAGAGCACCAGAAATACAGTATTAGCTGCATCCAGGTCTTAAACACTCCTCTTCCACCCACACAGGCACACATATATGTATGAGAGCAGAGACCAAGTGGAACAATAAAAAGCTCTGTAGAAATATTTATTTTAAAATAGAAGCTGCAGCACAGCTCCACATGTATGTACAAAACAGTCAACTGTGCTGCCTCTCTGCAGGGCATGGTGAAATGCTGCCTGGGGCAGCCAAGCAGGCTGACAGAACCCTGGTGGTGCCTTGGAAGGGCTCAGAACCGTGCTTCTTTCAGCCAGCCAGCAGCACCACTCCGTGTTGACATTGGCAGTGCCTCATGGGTCCGTCAGAGGGATGGGGGGAAGCTGGTGACATCATGCAGCCTTCATCCTTCCACAGTGACCCACATCAAAGGCAATGTAATCGCTGCCCAGAGGAATGGACGTGCTGTAACACACAATGAATCACGTTCTGAAATCCTCAGAGGTCAGACACAGCTCCTGGCAAACCCAGAGGGGGAAGATGATGTGGATGCTTGCAGTAGACCCTGGAGAGACTGTCACTGGGATGATGAACTAACTGCCTCACAGGGTTAGTCCTCTTGTCCTGCAACGGCTGGCTAAAGTGAGGTTACTGGTAGCTCTGCAGGGACACAGATGCACACACATCATGGAGATCCAAAGTGTTAGCACAGGTCAAAAAAGAAAATGCTATTGTAGATATCCTAAGGAATGGTTAGGACGGTTAAATCAGTTGCAGATCCAAGCTGTCTGCACAGTCTGGAAGCACAGCAGTGCTCTAGGCTGTCCCTTCCAGCCTTGTCAACCCAAGACTAATGGGCAAAAATACAGTCCTTCAGCCAGCTTACTTTGTTTCAGCAGTGCTTCTACACCAGCAAGGATGTGTTGTGATAGGACAAGGAGAAATGGTTTTGAACTAAAAGAGGGGAAATTTAGATTGGATATTAGGAAAAAGTTTTTTATGATAAAAAAATCTGTTCCATGAGGCACTGGAACAGATTGCCCAGAGGGGTGGTGGATGCCCCGTCCCTGGAGACATTCAAGATCAGGCTGGATGGGTCTTTGAGCACCTGATCTAGCTGTAGGTGTCCCCATTCATTGCAGGGGAGTTGGATGAGATGACATTTAAAGGTTCCCTCCAACTCAAATGATTATCTGATTCTGTGATTCTCTGACTCTATGATTCAGTGGTTGAGGCCATTACTTCCTCAGTCTGATCATGCTGCACAGAGCCCTTGGAGGCTGCATGCTGTAGTCACTGCATATCTAAACTCTTATCAGCACCTCATGGCAAGCTCACTTGAGAAGGCCAGAAGATTTAGAATAGCACCTTTGGAAGAGGTATGGAAACCAAAGATTATTGGGCAGATAGAGCCATAAATGCTCTTCTTTTTTTGTGTTGTTTTTTTTCTTTCTGTTGGTTTCTTTTCTGTTAATAAAGAACATGTGTCTGAAAGGTTTTCTAGAACTCAACTTGAAAGTTGCCTTACTCTTGCTATAGAAGAACTGTATAATATCTCATTGTATCTCAAAGCTAACTTGAAGTTAGATGTGGTTATTTGAATGTTGTTCATTGTTGATCATTTTTATAGATATTAATTTTTACTTAAGTGCTTACACACACAGAGAGATACACAAATGTATTCTTTATGGTTAGATAGCAAAAAAACCACTGTAAATTAAAATGTTATGTGAGTCCTCTGCATTTCTAGATCTGTAAAGTATTAATAAACATTTCAAAATGTCCCTTAAGCTCAGTGTTATTATGCACCACTAGCTAGGTCTGTCTAGAAGACCAGGAATCCATTTCATGCAAAACACGAAGATTATAATGTTTCCTTTATCCATAGAATTAAATCAAAATACAACATTCTCCATGAAACTTTTCATGAAAAAACAGGCTCACAAAGCAGCTGGTGGCCCCACGGGGTGACCTAGGCTCCCTGTTTTGGCTGATTGACTAGAATCTCTGTGATGTGCCAGGCTTTCTCCAAGGAGAGGTGACTAACCTCTCCCTTGATTTGATCAGAAATTCCTTCTGGATCTGAGAGATTTACTCAGCAGCCTCATCTAGGTACTGCTGTGTTTTGGAAAAATGCCACAAAATGATATTTTCTGATGAATCAGTGTTTCTGTGAAGCATTTCCTATTAAAACCTTGGTCAGCTGAAAGGCAAGTGCTTTATTCTGGCCAGTTTTTTTGGCTGAACTCACTGGAGACAAACCCATGGGTACCACTTCCACCTCTGCTTCAGTATCTCTCTGGAAGGAAAGATAATTCATCACAGGAGAGACACAGAGGGAATTTCTGTATGACTGAAATGAATTGCATGTGAATGAGAACCTCATAGGTGCATCTGTTCCTCTGAGCTCCACGCTCTGCAAGTCTGGTGAGATGTCCATTGCCTGTGTACCGACACTGTCTGCCTCTGAGCCACGAGCTGAAGGTGTTCTTGATCCTCAGCATCTCACAAAATGTTCCTTGCAGGTACTTCAACATACTGAGCATTGTAAGAAACAGGATATTTGTGAACAGCTGCTTGGGGGACAAGGGTGACTGGAGATCTTTGCTCCTTTTTATGAGTATTTTGCAGCTGCTGGGAGGACTCTGTTCACAGTTGACAAAGGAGCAGAAGAAAACAGAGGTTGTTGCTTACATAGGGGAGGAGGCCTGTGTCTGCATCTGCAAGGGACTGGGAATCCAAAGATTATTCACCACAGCTGCAAGCTTCATCATGGGCAGCTTCAGCAGAAAGAGTTCTCCTACTTGCCAAAAAGATCATCGCAGAGTGTTTAGCTGTCCCTAGCTGTACTGAACAAAGCAGAAATGTCATGATGTCTTTGATCAACAGTTCAAAGGGGTACTCAAAATGCTGAGGTTGTTTGCAGACTCATTTTCAGCTGAGCCTGAAGAAGGTAGGGGAAGAGTTTGTTCAGAACTGATGGTTGCCATGTGCTGACCCACTCTCCTCACAAGCTTCCGCACAGAAAAGTGAGGATTTCCTCTAACAATCTGCCAAGTGACAGTTCCCCTGAGTCAAGTGATAGAGTTGCCATTTGTATAAACCTCTTCGGAAATCCTTCTATGTGTGAAGAGGGTTTTTTTGTTGATCTTAGTCTGACCAAACCAGAAGATTGCAACTGCTCAGCAGAAGCGCTCAGATCCCTCTGGCCCCCACAAAGGCAAAGCTGTTGGTTCGAGAGGAGCTGGGGACAGATTTCCCACTGACATCACTTTCCCAGCTGTGACAGGAAACCACGATGCCTTTATTGTTCAGGTGCTTTATGCAGTTGGAACTCTCAGTAATAAAAAATAATGAATCAGTGTATGGATCGTGGACCAAACTCCAGTGATACGCAATTCTGTGCAGTCTTCAGGCTCTCTCTATAGACTGCTGTTAAAGTTGTGCACCTCTGCTGTGCAATGCTGAAACATACTTCCGAGGGCATGTCCGCACTTCTGATTAGGCCTAGACCCAGTCCCAAGGCCTGAGGATGACACTGTTCACATTGCAAGGCTGAAGGCATAAATAACCTCCTATGTACCATAGAAACAGAATCATAGAATGTCCTGAGTTGGAAGGGACCCATAAGGATCATCAAGTCCAACACCTGGCACCGTTAACCCTCTTGATCTTCCCTGTGGCAAAGGTCATCACTGTGCCAGAAAGCCCTACGAAGTTCTGGAAAATAATATTGGTTCCCTTTTGGAGAAATACTGAATGGGAGGTAAGTTCACTCTGGGACATGGTAAGCAGATCTTTATTGCCTCAGCTTGAGGTAGCCAAGCAGTCTTACTCAGACCAAACAGCCAGAGCCTCCCATAAAACTCCCCATGAGGCACTAGCTGATGGCTCTGTGTATGGGCACTATGAAGGGGGAACTTCGCTGATCTGGTTGATGCGTTCCCGTGGAAATTCCTGAGGCAGAGGTTAGATCAGATACCTAAATGCCTGGAAACTAGTGGCTTAAGTTTGGGTTATTCTTTTTCTAAAATGGTTTTGAAAAGATTTTGTTGTTGGGTTATCTTTAAATATGGACAGAAGGGTGTACTTGTTTATTTTGTCCTCTGTGTATGTGTCTATTGGTGAACACATGCATATCGGGCCTAGTACACAGACAACATTATGCACCAAAACCAGGTGGAGACAGTGCATCTCCTTGGCTCTACCAGAGCTCATCTCCTTCAGAGCCAGGAAGGGTTGGCACCTGAGGTTTTGCAGTGGTCAGAGCCCTGAAAACCTCCATTTCCCCCTCTGCAGCCAAGGAGAGTTGGGAAGTGCTGACTTTGGCAGCTGGGCACAGCCATGCACCGAGGGAAAATCCATTCCTGATCCCTGCAGCAGAGCTTGTGGTGCAAGAGGTCTGCTCTCTGCAGTCATTGCTCACCTGGCTCTGGGTGTAATTAATTGACATGAAATTATCCAGCCATTTTTCAAACCCTGACCCATTGTTTGGATGGGCGACCTCCTGTAGCACCGAATTCCACAGGTTGACTACATACTGTGTGAAGTAATATTTCTATCCATTTACTAACCATTAATTTCTGGCCTTTGGGAAATCTGAAATATGTATGATCATGCAAAGGGTCCTGAGCCGCTCATAGCTGTGTGTTGTGCGAAACACATTTGCTGTTTAACCAACTCCCAAGCTCATTTGGCCCTGACCTGAGCACCAGGCAAGACAAATCAGCCTAGAAAAGCAAGAGGAATAGCAAGAAGCAAGCTGCCAGCTGTTAGATGAGCAAATGGGGATCTACAGAGATTCCCAGAGCCAAATTCTTATCTTATTTATGCTAGCATAAATCTAAAGTAACTGCACTGAGTTATTCTGGATTTATCCTTCTGTAAAAGAGATCAGAATCTGACACTCACTTTGGAAACTTCCTTCCTCTGATTTCCATTCTTGCTGGAGACAGAATTAGACACTGTTGTGCCACAGCTTTTTCAAATATTTCTGTACAGAAAAGGATCACATAACCAACAGTCCTGGGGGAAAAAATCCAATGCACAACTTTCAATAACCAACAGAGATCTCCCAGTGTTACGGATCCAGAGGTTGTGATGCCATGAGAACTGACCAGAGCCAAAGTCTGAAGTATCCTATGTCTCCCTGTCCGGCCCACACAGTCATGCTGGCATGAAAGGAAAGAGTTGTGAGCAGGTTTGAGTGTGCATTAGCAATGCTAGTGTGATGTCCCCTGTTTTTTTTCCCTCTTCTCCATGTCTCTTATGGCCATATCACATGGTTGCTGCAACACCAATACTGCTTGGTGGTAATGCTGAGTTATGTAATAACATGTTGTCAATCCAGACTGTCCTGAAAAGAATATAACCACTTGCCTCATTTCTAGTAAGGTCCCCAGCTTCATTTTTCTAATACACACTGTTTTCCTGGCAGTGTGCTTTATGCAGGATGTGCCTGATTTGCAATAGTAGTCCTGAGCCGTTTCTTAAACAATTACCTTGCAAAACATTCTGGGACATTTAATTGAAATGGCTTCACCCTGTTTTAAAACATTGCAGTGTTAAATAAACTTGACCTGTAGCACCAAAGCACTCATTTTTCTCCAGCTACGTCATCCTCTTGAAATGCATATGCACATATATAACACCCTGCTTCTCCAGCTCAAAGACAAATGTAAGCCCCCATTTAAAAGCAATTGTCACGGAGACTGAAGGAGGACAAGGGTCTAAGAAAGAAGTGGTTTAGTCTTAATCACCAGTGGGCAATGAGACAGAAGGAGCTGCAAGAAAAAACAGGACAGACTCTTTAGCAGTCTGTGGTAACAGGACAAGGGGAAATGGTTTCAAATTAAAGGGGAGATTTAGACTGTATATAAGGAAAAGTGTTTTACAGTGAGGGTGGTGAGGCACTGGGACAGGTTACCCAGAGAGGTGGTGGAAGCCCCATCCTTGGAGACACTCAAGGCCAGGCTTGACGGGGCTCTGAGCAACCTGATGGAGCTGTAGGTGTTCCTGTTCATTGTGGGGGAGTTGGACCAGCTCACCTTTAAAGGTCTCTTCCAACTCTAAGGATTCTATCATTCAAAATATTCCAAGCGGACACCTGCACTGTGCATCCAGTCCCTGTGCTGGGGGGAGAGGGGCAGGAGCAGGATGGGGGAGGTCCACATTGTGGCCCTTGCAGAGCTGGACAGGGTGCAGACCATCATCTCTTCCCCTCCAGCAGACCCTGCGGCCGTCCCTCCATCAATGCACTTTCTCAGGTCAGGGCCGAAGGAAGGGACACAACAGCTCAGCACAGTACCTGCATGGCCAGGCTGTGCTGCAAGGACCAATAAAACTATTAGCTGCTGGCACCGAGCCAAGAATCCATTAATGACAGACCGGTATCTCCCCTGGAATGTAAAATGTTTTACTGAATAAACACTAAAGCGGGAAGCATTTGACTTCTGTCACTAGGGAGAACTCCAGCGCGATTCTATCCTGAGGAGGGAGAGGTGGGAGGTGAGCACGGAAACTTTGTTTCACTGATAAAATACTATTTAGTACCAGGAGGAGCAGGCAAGATGTATTTTATGGTGCCGGACAGAGCGTGATGAATGAGGCTCTGTGCTTTCGGGGGATCAAGTCACGGACTGCACAGAAGGGAGAGGGAGGCAGAGGGCTCCATCTTGCAGGACAATACTCCGAAATCATAGATTTTTGTATGTTTTTCTGCCTATACAAGCAGAATTTAGAAAGAATGAAAGTGGAAATCTTAGCAGGCATTTTCCCTTTTCTTTTTCTTTTTCTTTTTTTTTTTTTTTTCATCTGGGGATCACAGCAGTGTTCTTGCACTGTCACACGTGGGAAACATTACAGAAAAACTATACGAGTTAACATTTCTTTCCCCAGTACATGAGACACCCAATGCTGCCTTGCATGTCTGAAGGTCCTCCCAGTGCTAATGTGAGAGATTCAGGCTGGACATTAGGAAAGATTTCTTCTCAGAAAGAGTGGTGAGGCATTGGCACAGGCTGCCCAGGGAGGTGGTGAAGTTGCTGTCCCCGGAGGTGTTCAAGACCTGTGGAGATGTGGCACTGAGGGACGTGATTAGTGGCATGGTGGTGATGGGTCAACAGTTGGACTAGATGATCTTAGTGATCTCATCCAACCTTTATGATTCTGTGGTCTCCATTTAGGGACAGAAATTACTGCCCTTCAAGCTGTCCCATCTGTACCCCAAGGAGGTCCACACCCAAGCCAGAGCCCTGCGACTGCACACTTATTTGGGGTCATCCAATGAAAGAGATCTGAATGCTGGAAGTAAGGACATTTACTTTCCTATAATCCAAAAGGAGGCAGCTTACCCCTGCATAGCTGAGCACAGAGGAATCCATCTCTCTAGATTCAGGAGGAAAGAATAATGGATGGTTAGATGGCTACATCCTGTAGATTGTACCATTGGAAGAACTACAGTGTATGGCAAGTAGGACACATGATGGATATTAATAAGGTTAATGAAACTTATGCGGATGTGTCCCACTGTCAAGCTGTGTGCAAAAGCCACCTGTGGGATGCTGCCATCCAGCCTCCAGGGCAGAACATGGGCTTGGAGCTGCAGGTCCAGGAACACAGAGGCAGAAGGAAGGGAATGCAGCCTGTCATCCCTGGGGGACGTTGCTGCACCAGGAGCTGCTGCTTGGACAGAGGATGAGTGGTGGCTTGGAGGGTCTGTGTGGCTATTTGCAAGGGGCAGGAGGGAAAAGGCTTAAGGGGCACAGTGCAGAGCCTGATTGAAGCCCAGTGGCTGTTGAGCTGAGGCCATCCTGAGCTACTGGGTGCATATCACTTTGGTGCCATGGGCCAGAGACAGGGGTTAGTAGAATGCTTACATCCATGTTTTAAATCTCACCCCCATTTGCTGTCTGTTGGCTTTTAGAGGATGCATACCAAGCAGCTTGTGGAGACCATGGAGACCATGGCTCCATCTACGCAGGAAGAAAACTGCTCAGAGCCAGATCCTCAGCTGCAAGCAGCCATGGATTGCAGCCAACAGAGACCATGCGTGAGACCTCCCAGTTTCTCCTCTCAAATTGTTACATTAAGCTAAACATTAGCTTCACTAGCTCCCTGTCTTTGCCTTGTTTTTGCACTCTGATACTGTGCATGAATCCATGAGCCGAGGTAAATACAAGGAGGATGATCACACCAGGACTGCACTCAAATTGGCAGTGACTCACCACCTGGATGACCGCCTCTGTCAGGGAAGATGGGTTTAGCTTTCATTTCTCACTGATTTAGGAAAGCAGAGTTGGAACCCACGTGCTCTTGCACAGATACCTTCCCTGAAAGAAGATCTTTTTAATTCTAGAGAACAAAAGAAAATATGCTGTCGCCATCCACACAGAGGTACTTGCTGTGTGCAGCCCATCAGACAAACAGGTGAGCGGTGGCATCTGAAGGTAACCAGCAGCCTGCTGCTCCATGGCACAAGGGAAGCACATCTGGGCCAAGCTGTTACTGTTGTGTGACCTCCTATAATCAGTGGAAGTTTTTGTGAAATACACAGGCGGCCAAATATTTAGGTCTGTCAAGTTTCCATGGGTCTTTAAGTATTTACTTCTCACAAACACATGGCTCAGGAGACAAAGAGCTGTTCAAAGTTTGAACTGTGTGTCAGCTTTCACATTAAAGTACTTTCTCTATTGTTAAAGATGAATGCTGTTTTTCATAGAATCATAGAATAGTTTGGGTTGGAAGGAACCCAAAGTCCAGTTGCAAACCCTTGCCATAGGCAGGGCTGCCCCCCACCAGCTCAGGCTGCCCAGGGCCCCATCCAACCTGGCCTTCAACACCTCCAGGGATGGGGAATGCACAGCTTCTCTGGGCAAATTTTTTCACCAAGAGCATAATCAGAGTCAGTTTTTGGTGGGAATGGATATCCTGCTCAGTCATCTGAAGGTAATGGTCAAGGCTTCCCCATGTTCCCAAGGCCAGAAGAATCTACATGCCCTAACTCCAAGTACTCCTTCACCTATGGAAGTAGATCTGTTCCTTGTCACAACACTACTACACACTATTCTGCTGCAAGGATTGAGTAAATTGAAGCATGCGTTTCTTCAGAAGTTTAATAACAGTGCTTACTTTTCCAACTAGAGCAGGGGACATGAACCCTGCAACTGTCATCAGCCAAGACTTGTAAAAACTAACATACAAGTCTTGTGTGCTGGCCCTCACCACAACCCCGTATTTCACCTCCTCCAGGTGAGAGGTTTCATACTTTGTGCTGAATGGTTAAAATGGCTGAAGATATCATCAGCCCCAGCGAACAAATCCAGTGACAGCTGTGACTGATTGGTCTGAGGAGCTCTAATTTGAGAGGCTTTGAGGGAGTTCAACAGACAAAATATTCTCAGCATCAAAGCTGCTAAGAATCTAGAACATGTGAAAAATAATTTCAAGCTAGGGACACAGAAGCTGAAGACTCTAAAACCACAAGTATGCCCAGGCTCAGCTGCTCAAGCATGTACAGAGCTGCCAGCATAAGTTCACCCTTGGCTGTGTAGGAACTCATGGACCTCTTCATTTTATTCCCATGGTCACATCATGGGCACACAAGGGAAGATGCATGCAGCATGCTTTCCAGCAGGCATTGCTCTTCCTCTTTGGCTGCTTTTATAGAACCATCTAAGTTGGAAACAACCTTCAAGATCATCAAGTCCAACCATCAACCCAACCTAATGAGTTGCACCAATAAATCATGTCCATGTCCACACATTTCTTAAGTAAGTATTCCGGGACGGGGAACACACCATTCCCTAAGCAGTCCATCCCAGTGCTTCACCATCCTCTCCATGGAGAAATTCCATCTAATGTTCTATCTAAACCTCCCTGGTAGACACTGTTTTCAGAGCTCAACAGTGGAGCTGTGCCACTGAGCTACTACTGGCCCCAGACGTGACACAGTATTCTCTCTCCTCCCAGCAGACTTTACAGCAAATTCAAAGTCTAAGAACCCTGCAATTTATTTCTACTTTTTCTTTTACATATTCATATATTTAAATTGATATTTGGTTCTGTTAAGAATAAAAATAACATTTTAAAATATAACAGTCTTTTTTTTTTTCCTGTGGAACAGCAGCTTTGCAATACTTGATCTGGATGGTGCTTGTGTTATAGTTTTCAGCCCTTACTGCAGCGTGAAAACCTTTAAGAAATATTCAGCACGATTATAGAATTTGCCACATTGAGACATGTTGCAGGCTATCTGCCTCAGCGAAATACCAAGCCCTGGGGTCATATACATACTTCTCCCCTTTCTGCCGCCTTCCAGGAGGAATCCCTTTGAATTCATGAGGACAAGGGATGAGCTGCTCCATGCAAGTTGGGTCAGGTTGGGTCAGGCAGGAGCCAGCCAGGCTCTTGGGGAAGGCAGCATGGCCGAGCTCCAAGGTGGTGGCACAGCGGGGCTCAGTCCCTGCTCTACTGCTGGGCACGACAGCCTCAGGTTTTGCAAAACAAAATAAAATCACAGTGGGGTGTGGGGAGATCGCTATGCAGCTGAGTTGTTGAAGACACAACGCTCACCTTCTTTATTTAAAAAAAAATTAAATGCTTCAAACTTTAGGACTTTATATTCTCTTCTTTTACTTGGCACTTGGTATTAAAACAACGGAGAAAACAGAAATGGAGTCACAGAAGATGGGGTTCCGCTTCCATCCTTGCACAAGCTTCTTTAATACCAATAGTGAACATTTCTCAGTGATGTTTTCCCCACATTAAAATCCCTCTTTTAGTCCTTATAAATCTCTCTCTTCCAGTGGGAGATTTTCATCAAAAAATGGTGGCCATTTCTATGTAAAAATTAGAAAGCAAAAAAAGCACTGGAGAAACAGGTCTTTATGCACCGGAGTCACTCCACTTTTGTTTTCATCCTTTTCCCATGTTAGCGCTGGGAGTAAGCTGAGCTAGTGGAGTACAGTGCTCCTAAACAAAATACTCTTCTGTTGCTACAAGTGAGATGAGAGCTATGGGAGCTGGGGGAGTGGGTCAGGAGGGATGTCTGACATGGAAAAAGCCCCCACAGGATTAAGAGAGGCAGGAGAATGAGCAGATGGCATCATCCTGGGGGACAAAGGGACAATGTCTTGAGAAACGCTGAGAAAGAGACTGGGTAGGAGCTGTGCAAGGGCTGGAGGCAAGTGCAGAAGGAATGCAGACTGCTAAAGACATAGCAGAGGGGAAGGTGTGAAGGGAAGGTCAAAGGATGGGATGGTTATTTCCTGGCTGTGATGTAGCAGAGCAGCATTAGAGCCCGGCCGGGTGCAAGGGAGTGGAGTAGAGTAGTGGGTAGGGAACAGCGGCGCTGAAAGGGATGGGTCGTTGCGGAGCAGTGGTTTACACTTACTTCATTATTTCAAAGCAGGCTGAGGCAGGTAATTACTCATGAGCCTGACCACGAGGTATTTAGCAGCTGAACCACAGGAGGAACTGTACGCACAGCCTGGCAGGAGGCAGGAGCTGATGATTAATACTGCTGAAGCTGCTTCACATCTCACCTCTCCGCAGGCCGTGTTCCTTCAGGAGTGGGTTTGCTGTGCACAGCCAGATCCTGCCAGCCCAGGGATGCCGTGAAGGCTGCTGGTACCTCACAGTGTCACAGGGAGCCAGGCAGAGCCACAGGCTGAGCACCTGGGGACAGCAAGGACATGGCACAGCAATGCCAGGCTCACTTCCCAGCCTTGATGGGCAGCCTGACCTATTCGTATGTTTTGGCTCCTGAACCTGCACTTGAAGCATGGAGCTTAACAACAGCTCTGTTCTATTTTACTTTGCCCACTGTGACAACAGGAGGCTTTGTTCTGAACAGCACTATGGGCCCGATGAGATAGATGTAGGTGCTGGCTGACACCCCATCCCAGGGCCATCCTGTCTTTTGTGTCCTCTCACCGCTCTGGTAGGAGCCTACCAGAATGCAGGACAGATGTTTTCCAACTCAATAGCAGGTATCCAGCTGGAGAAATGTGTTTCTCTGAATTATGACCATGTGCTACGTATCCCACTTCAACATATCATATCATGTTCCATCGGCACAGAATTTGACACTGCATAAAACAATCTGCTTTGAGTTTGAACGCATATCCTTCCTCACACAACACAAAACCCTCCCACTGGCATGACTGCAAGTCCAAATGCCCTCAAGCTCCTGGTGAGAGCTGTGCCACAGGCAGAAGGGATCATAACCAAGGAGGTATGGAAGCACACTTCTACTGGCCCAGGGTGATCCCATCTGACCCCATCCAGAATTCACTGTCTCCTTAAGGAGGCCCATTCCTCACCAGGAAGAAAGTCAGAAATACTTGAGAAATCCTGAAATGATGAACGCTTCTTCTTTATCTCCTCTTTCTCTCTCAGCCCCCTCCAGCTGGACTTACTGGAGCTGCTTCATGTTTGGTGGTTCTGTCACCCATTTCGTCAGTGGTGAATTCATTTCCCTATTCTCCCAGCAGAGCAGCCTTTGGCAGGGATACATCCGGGGTTGAACAGCCTTGTAGGACCCTCAAAGAACAAAAAGAAACAGCAACTGAATGTCAGTGACGGGTCAGAGCAACTTCAACACAAATGCTGAAAATGGTTGGCTTGGTGTTAGGTATTGATGAGAAGGTACACGAATATGTCTGACAGCATTCTAGTCCCAGTAGGTATTTATTTCACATCAACAGAACAAAGCAGGGGCTGGGAAGCTGGTGGCATCCTGGGTGCTGATCTTCAGTGTTGGAAGGTGGATGTGAGCAGGTGGATTAGCAGGCACTCACATTCGGCTCATGATTGTGCTGAGGGCTGGTAGACACCTTCCAGAGATCTGCAGCATTTCTGGTTCAAGACAGACTGGAGATTTCTGCATACTTTTACCTGTCCAGTTCAAAGATCTTCATCTGACGGAATGTGAACAGTAAATGAGAAGCAGAACAGGGATGCCAAACAACACAAAACCCAGCCTCTGAAAAGTCTTTGGCAGTCAGCTGCAGTACGTGGCAGTGTCAGATGCAGCATGTTGACTGGAAGGATGAGATAACAGTTTATAGGGAAATCAATGACAGTGTTGATATCAACAGATCTTGTCTGAAAAATGCATAGAAGCCTATCAAAATTGCACATAATTGTCATGTCTTATGCTATGGCCAGCTTGAGGGACTCTTCCTAAGCACAGGATTCTGCTGGAGTAGGAGTGAACCAAGAGTCTCACCCTGAAGCTATCTGTTTTAAACAGAATGCCTTACATTTGTTCCACTCTGCTCAGTTCTAGCAGCATCCCGGCAGCAGCACTGTCCAGTTGAGATGTCACAATAGGCATCGCATTAAATTCCCCTTTCTCCCACTTCAAGTTGCCTTTATTTGCCAGGGGAGTAAGTTGCTGATGAGTGCATATCAGAAGTTTTGTGAGTACCATGGCTTCCATTCTCCTTGGTCTTGGGTAGCTAATGATGAGACCTTAAATACTGTGACACTGCATGCACCGAGCCCCCGGGGGCCATGCTGCTTCTTCTCCTGATGCCCAGGGACCAAGCAGAGCCCATCCTAGTGGTCCTTTCTGAAAATACAGAGAATGAATCCAAGGAACACCTGGCCAGGAGCTGCCAGGTCTCATATGCTTGTTTGCCATGCCCAGAAGCAGTCAGTGGGACCTGCTGATCAGTATGAGACCAGTAGACCATCAATGGTTCAAAAGACACCAGAAAATGATCTACAAGATCCCTAAAACTAAATGCAGAACGTTACCTGAGTCCTAATCAACCCAAAGCACTATGAAGCATTTACCAAATGTATCAAACTGGTTATCTTATCCTGGAATATCCAGGTCAACAGGATCATTTATTACTTCATGTTCAGATCTCATTCCACTAAAAATCCCAGATTCTTTCCTGCAGGATTATTACCCAGCCAGATTTTGCTTGAAATTATTTTGCACTTATTTCTACTACATTTCACTGTTCACGTGTCAAATCACAGCTTGAATGTAGCATGATCATTTGGAAACCCGTTTTCTTAAATGCTTGATTTTCATTTCACTCTTATCAGAGAAGAAAATTAGTCTATCTGAATATGATTTTCTTTGGTTACATTCATGTCAGACATTTCTATCACATTTTTATTCTGCAGTTAAGAAGTACTTGATGTTTTTCACAGTATTTTTCAGGTATTTGAAAAAGCTGAGACAGATTGGCTGGTCTGTAATTCTTGGTAGCTCATAATTCTTCTGTAATCCTAAATGTAACCCTTAGTATTACAGAAATACCTGCAGTTGGTTCTTTAAATGTGCCAGAGAAACTGTCGTCAGGGCTTCCTGAATCATGTGCACTTTACCCAGATGTTCTTTCACATTTTTTTCCAATGCCTGTGTTTGCATTCCCTTGCTAGCTCTAAGTGTGCACAGCCTCTTGTATCAGGTAAGCTCTGTTTGCAAAGGTGCTTCACACCTCAACCCGCTCTGCCACTTGTTCTTTGTTCACCATTCCCGTGAAGTAATCATCCTTTTCCTTCTTTTTCTCTTATTTATTTTCTGGTCTCTTTTACATTTCTTAAACTCTAGCCTTTCTCTTCTACTGATCCTAGTACAGTGCTTGTTTTCCATTTTGGTCAAATAACCAAACGAGTCCTAACGCAGGCCCCTTGGTTTCATCCAGTTCCACCCTTGCCAGGAAGACAACTTGCTACAGGGCCTTCTATATAGGGACTTCTTCCAAATGGATGTTCCCTTAAGCTGCTCTCCCCTTTCAGCTCCTCTGTGCAGGATCTTCCCTATCAATCAGCCCCCTGAACACATGGAAATCTGCCTTACAGGAGCCATTTGGTCTTGCTGTCCTCCTCTCAGTCCTCCACTGATGTTTGAGATCCAATTACCTCTGAGCAAGTTCCTCTTTATTACTTATATCTATCACAGCCTCATTTGGCAGTGTCTCCTGCAGCTGCCTCCACTCTTTGAAACAAACTTTGAGGAACGGTCTGTGCTCTGCTGGGCTTTTTGGTCTACTTTCTTACAGCAGGTATCTGCTTAGATAAAGTCCACAATTGCCACTACCTCATCTTCTCAGTACACTCCCAGTAGATGCTCAGAAGAGTGACATCGACCTCCTCCTCCTCATTAAGTGATCATTAGTAGAGCTCTACGGTTCCTCCCTATTTTATCTCCAATGGTTCTGTCCCTCCCTGCTTTCTGCACACACATTCCTAACACGCCAGATAATGCTCTTCCTTTTCCTCCTGCCTGTCCTTCCTACACAAGTTACACACTGCTAATATTAAATTGCCATGATCTATCCTGCAGAGCCTATGTGATGCCAGTTAAACTCCAGCCTTTGTTGTGTCCCAAGACTTCTTGTTCTTCCTGTTTATTTTCCACACTCTTAGCATTAGTGTAAAGACATCTCAGATGTCTGGCAGCTTGCCCTCGCATTATCCCTTTTGTCCTTCTGTGGTCTCCTGCGATTTCCCACTTCCACTCCAGAAATGAGTTGTCGATCACTCCAGAAATGAGTTGTCGACCAGACCTCTGATTTTTTTTATTCACCTGAGGTCTTTCCTGCACACCTCGGTGAAAGCCAGTGTCCTTGGGTGCTTCTTACTCGTTCTTGCCTAGCAATAAGATTTGGACATTCTGACAATAGTGATATTTTTGCTAATTAACCTCTGCAGGATGGAGAGGTTAGGAAGACTTCTTCCTAGGAGTCTTCCTAAAGAATGGGGCAGGAATTTGTTAGTGGAAAAATTATCTTAGGGGATAAAAGTCCCCAGTCTGATTTCAGCCTTTTCAGCTCCAAAGAGGGCTGACAGTGAACATAATTAAAAGAAACATCATTTTGGGGGCAGCCTGCTGTGGCCAAAATGCTTATCTTGGGGGCAAACATAGGGTCCAGGCGCTGCATCAGGCTGAAAGCAGCCCCAGTGGAAACCTTGGGAGAACTCTTCCTAACTCCCAGCTGCACATTGCACTAAATCATAGTGTATATTCACTGGTATTGGCACTTTTCAGGTCTGCAGCCATCAAGAAATAAGCGGCAATGAGCACAGAGGGAGTAAGATGCTGAGTCTCCTCCCTCACAATCACCAGCAGCTGGGACATCCACAGTTTACAACCAGCCTGACACCGCAAAGCAACAAGAACAAATATTTGGAAATCTGACAGCCTAATAAAGTTGGATGATGACAGAACCTCACTGCAAAGGAGTTTGCAGCACGTGGCTGCTATGCGAGAGCAAAGAACACGCCATCGCCATCTGCCTCCCAGTGACTGGCAGGCACAAACCTTGGTCCCTCTACTTCCCCGAGGTGTGCTTCAGGTGTGCTTCTGAAGCACTATGGAGAGACGTTAAAGGAAGGAGCTTCATCTGATGTCATCAGCTTTGTCCCTCTGCCAAGATTTGTAAAATGATGCTAATGTTACATACTTCAGTAAACCAACTGTGTTATCATCTGCATGGAAGTAGTAAAGAGGAAGCCTGACTTGCTGTTCATGGAGGGTCCATCATTTTCCCCAAAAAGCATTTGTAAACCTATAGGCCCACCCCCGTAAATAATGTAACTTTGGAGTCTAAAAAGGAGGAGCAGCCCTTACAAAGAAAGGGCTGAAGCCCCCAACCTATTTTTTTTCATTCAAACATCCATTACTTAATTGTTCTGATGCATATCTGTATCTCAGAGCAGTGTCGGTCATTCACGTGTGTCCGTGCAGCGTGGGCAGTGGACGGGCCGCCCAATGCCTGCCTGCGTCTGTTCCCATCGCCCAGCAGAGCCTGCTCCCTCTTCTGGCCAGCGACGTAATGAAAGGAATCGTTTCCCCTTTCCATGCGTGATTTTGAGCACGGGGAGTTGAGAAACGGAAACGGGAATTCATGTTGCTTCAGAAGGACACGGAGATCTGAGCTACACATCCGCTGAATTGCCATATTTGGAGTTCTCTGTAACAAAGGACTTCGGTATTTGTGGTGAAAGAAGAAAAAATGGTGATTGGCATTTTTTTGTTCAGCTATTGGGGGAGGGCAGGAGAGGGGCAGAGAGGGACGACCCCCCATCAGCCTTGCTGTATCCTTTCGCTTCTCAGTTTTGCAGAAAAGAATATTGCAGAACTGAAAAAGTACATGGAAAGAGATCCCACCCGTAGCAAGTGCTGCCTTGCCCAAATGGGCTCAGGTACCGTTATATTGGCTACAGCATCCAAAAGATGTGCCCAGCAAGGCCAGCGTCTCCTCTCCTTCTGTAAGTCCAAATGGTTTCGCTCCAAAGCAGATGCTGCCAATTGTGACTCTTCAGTGCTTTTCGGGTCTTCTCCTGAAAACCTCCATCAGGTTAGCAAGCACAGGCATTTGGGAAAAGGGCTTCCACACCATTTCTGGCAGTGAAAGATGTCACCTAAAAAAAACAGTTCATGATGTTGGAGAAAGGTACAAAGCACTCTACTGTGTGCATCCAGCATGGCAAAATCTTCACTGCCGCTTCCTAAGGGCTTCCTCATCCTGATGGACCTTGGTCAACTCGCCAAGGCCACATCTAGGACTGAGTAGGGAGCAGAGCTCGATGACAGCGCAGCCTGCCACATGCAGGCTGCAATAGCAGCACTATCAGGGATTATACTGGAAGGAAATTGCGTTCAAAGCCACAGAGTATTGTTGTAGCCAAAGGATCTGGTCGGTGAAATGAAGGGATCCTCTGTCCAGCCCTCGCACACTGCTATGGGTGAATTTTGTACAATCTCCGAGTGTCCCTTTCCAGCGTACAGCACCCAACGTACCTGGACCGCCCTTGCTCAGAGAGCACATTGCAGCCTTTCTGGATGCAGATTTTCCAGGTCATTTTTCCATTGCTTTCCTCCGCAACGAGAGCAGGAACGTGGCACATGATGGCTGCTCAAGAGCACGGCAGGTAGAATGCCACTTGGAACCTGGCTTGAATGCTACAACGCTTCTTACAGCTGCTGTTTCCAAATCTACTGCCAGCCATAAACTTGAAGCACCAATACGTGCTAAACAGAAATACTCCTCTGGAAGCTGTAAAACAACCAGGAACGGGGCTGGGCTCTTCCGCAGGGCTCTCAGCTGCTGCTGTGCAATCAGCATAACCCAGTTCCACAGCCTTTGTTCAACACCCGTTTGAGCGGGAGCACTTTGCCAAGGGCGGGAGAGCAGATTGAGACCTGGTAACAATCCCACGTCAGATGAACTGCTTCCGGGCACTCGAGATGAAGTTTTTTGTGTGTTTTTGTTGTATTTTTGTGGGGGTTTTGGTGTTGGCTTTTTTTGCAATGGGGACTCAGCCCCCAGGCTGCCTGCACCCCTCCTCTGCCCAACGTGACACGGGGGTTCCCTTCCCGAAACCACTGCCCAGAGAACAGCTCCTCATCAGCTGAGAGACAACCAGGAAAGGTTTAATAAATATATTACCCATTGCAACAAAAATAAATATCATTTAGAAAACATTCATTATCTTTCGCTCGTCAGCGTAATACAGTGTATGTACACGTGCCCAGTACAGATGAGATTTACAAACGGCCGCCGGCATCGCCCCACCCCATGCATTCCCCCACTGACAGTACCACGAATCACCGCAATGAATGGAATCAAAGCGCGGCTCCTCGGCGTTTTTTCTGCCATTTGCCACACAGCAAAGGTGAAAGCGGGAGTACAAAGAGTCTTCGCGTCGGGAGAACGGCTCCAGGGCTCCGGGGGTCGGTCTGGCCGCGGCACCTCAGCTCAGCTCTGCAGCGTTCAGCCCCTGTTTGGAGCTCGGAGCTGCTGAACCGAATAACGGAACATATAAAAGCAAGCTGACTTTTTGCAAAAAAAAAAGTTTAATAATACAGTAATAGTTGGAGTACCGTCCGGTAAAGGTGTATGGTAAAAAAAGTTCTGAGTATGAATTCACCTCGGGTAACTTGAGCGTCGTAAATACTTGCATTATAGTGAGGTAGACAGTAAAAAAAAAAAATTCTTTTCTCCGTTATTAGCACAGAATTTAAATCTTGCAATAATATTTTAAGGAGACGATAATGTTAGGTAAAGATGAAATATTTGATTAATGCTTCATTCTGTACAACTCAAATATAAACTTTTCAAAATATTAGAAATTATAACATTTCGAGTGCATATCATGTTTTGTACAATAACAACAAGAAACGCACGCTGTTCATCTCCGCTTTGCACTTTTCAGTCTGTTTAAATAAACAAATATTTACAACTTTTATATGAACAACGGTGCATCCCGAGCAAAATGTGCATTTTAAATTATTGCTCCTGGTCGAGTCTTTTTAGTTGCATTTTATCACTTTATATTATTATTCTCTTCTCTCTTTTTTTGACAGTTTTTTGTTCGTTTGTTTCCCCCCCTCTTCCTCCCCCCCAGCGGTTCGCAGCTCTGCGGCCCCACAGCCGCCCACAGCGATGCCCGAAGGCACCGACCCCGCGGTGGCAGCGCAGGGACCGGCGCGTTCCTCGGCTGCAGCCGCCGCTCCTCTGCCTCCCGTCACATCCGACGGCTTTTCGTCTGCTTCCCCGCTCCCCCCGTCGCGCTCTCCGTCACGCCTCGCTCTTATCGCAGCTTTCCGTCGCTGCCTTAAAATGTCACCTACCCGGTAATCGCAATCTCGGGCAGTTCTTTTTTTTTTTTTCCTTTTGATGGAGGGGGGCGGGCCGTTCCAGGCCCGTCATCCCGCAGGAACGCGATAGAGAGCGGGCAGGAACGGAGCAGCCCTTTGCCCTGCCCCTCTCCCTCCCCGCCCGTTTCTCGCCGTACCTGCCGCCGTCGGAGGGGCGGACGGAGCGCTGAGAGCCCCGGGGCGGGGGCGCGGCTCGGCGGACCCCCGCCCGCCCCTCCCCCCCCCCCCCCCCCCCCCCCCCCCCCCCGCCCCGGGCCGCCCCCGGTCTCCCGCCGCCGCCGGAGCGGCTCCGCCAACGCGCAGCCCCCGCCGAGGGGCGGCCGCCCGCTACCTGCAGCCGCACGACTCCACCACCATGTCCTCGTACTGCTTGTACACCACGTTGTTGCCCGCGTCGATGTAGAGGATGCTGATGGGGGTCAGCTTGGTGGGCACGCAGCAGCTGGGCGGCGTGGAGCCGGGGTCCATGGAGTTCATGAGGGTCTGGATGATGGCGTGGTTGGTGGGCTCCAGGTGGGAGCGCAGCGGGAAGTCGCACACCCCCTCGCAGTGGTAGGCCTCGTACTCCAGCGGGGCGATGATCCAGTCGTCCCAGCCCAGCTCCTTGAAGTTGACGTGCAGGGGCTTCCTGCTGCAGCGCGTCTTCGCCTTCTTCCCTTGGCCTCTGCCCCCGGAGCGGGCGGCGATGGTGGTCCTCCTCTTCCTCCGCTTGGGGTACGCCTCCCGGCCGGGATCAGGGGGCTCCAACAAGGGGGGGCTGCCCAGCACCTTCATCCTCTCCCGGATCTCCTTGAAGAGGTTCTCCTTCCTCTGGGTACGGGAGAAGGCCACGAGCAGCGCTCGCTCGTGGGGCTGCGGATGGGGTTTGCCAAATCCCAGCTGCCGGGGGGGCAGGAGGCGGCCCGAGCGATCCGACACCACCCTCAGCACGAAGCACAGCAGCTTGCCCGGGGGGGGCCTCTCCCTGCGGTCCCTCAGGGCTTCCCAGACGTCAAACACCTCCCATCTGGAGCCCGCATCCAGAACATCGGCCGCTCTTGAGGCCAGCAGCCGGGGCTCCTCGCCGGCCCGGCCCGAGCAGGTGGAGAGGAGCAGGTGGTGGAAGTTGCCTTCGGGGGACAGGGCCAGGCTGCGGTTTGCAGGGAGGGAGCGCAGGACCCGCAGCTCTGCGCCCGTCACCTCCTCCGCCTCAGGCAGGCTGGAGATGTCGAAGAGGTAGCGCTGCTCGGGGGCGGACGGGGAGGCATCTGGGAGGGAGAAAAGGAAAGAAATGCAAAAAGAAGAAAAAATATATATAAAAAGAACACCGAAAAAAAAAAAAGAGGAGGAGGAAAAAGGAAAAAAAAAAGAGAAAAAAAGAAGAAAAAAGGGGAAAAAAAGAGAGGGAAAAAAATTTACAAAAAAAGGAAAGAAAGGGAGAAAAAAAGTGAAGGTACGATATCAAAACCCAGGCAGCCGAAGCCAAGCGCTCGTCATTGAGGTGCGCGGGACGGGCAGTGAATGGGAGCAGCGGGCGGAGGGCTGAGCATCCCGGCGGGACGGACGCAGCCCCGTGCCCCAGCGGCGTCACCGGGAGCAGGGATGGAAAATGAACGGGGAGGGGACGGCAGGGAGGGAGGGATGGCTCCGAGCAAGAGCCCTCCCGCTCCCCGCGTCCCCCCAGCAAAGAAAAGGGGAAAATTCCGTCGTTCCCTGCAGGCACGGGGCGCTGCCTCGGGGTGTCTGACACGAGCACTTCCCAGACTCTGAATTTGTCCCCGTTTTTCACAGAAACAGCAAATACCCGGAGTTGGAAGAGACTCGTACAATCCTTGAGCCCAGCGGGGTGCACACAAAGCCCTAACGCGGACTTGTGCTGTTTCTGGCACCGTTTATATACTAGATGTTAATTTAAAAACAAACAAATAAATAAGAAGAGGCGCTGGAGGGAGAGAGGGAGAGAGAGATGAGCGAGGTCTGGGGTTCGCTCTTTTCCCCTCTCTAACAAAAAACCGGACCGTGGCACGCTGCAAACACCGCAGCCGCGCCCGAGCCCCGCGCTCTCCCCGACCCGCAGCCGCGCTCCGGCTGGGAAACAGCGTTCTCCGCATTCTTTATTATCATATTATTTTATTTTAAAGCAAACCTGCAATTCCCGCCGGACCGGATAAGGGGATCCCTTTGCAGAGCTCCCCCCCGCCCCTCGCCCCGCAGCTTCTCCCCCCGCCCCGTCCCGGCTGCTCCCCCGCAGAACCCCAGTGCCGCCGCCGGGCAGAGCCCAGGGGCTGCGGGGATCCGGGCACAGGGGGAGCAGGGGGCTGCCCTTCCCTTCGGCAACTCGTTGTATTCCATCGGGAGAAGAGGCAGGGTCTGATTTAATAAATTTTTTCGCCCCCGAAAACTTTTGTCGGGAGGAGACAACGCGCGTATGCGCGCATGGGAAAAAAAAAGCGGTAGGTCGGTGAGTCTGTTCGACTCTTACCATCGGATCAGCGGGTACGAAGGGGGCAAAGGGGCACAGCCCCAGCGCGGGGCACCGCAGCCCCAGTGCCGTCCGCGACCCCGGCGGTGCGCGCATCCCTACGGGCACCGCCACGAGTGGGAGAGGATCGGAGCTCTGCCCTGCGCCCGTTTCCATCCGCAGCTCCAGCACTACCCATACCCGCGCCTTATAGCCACGCACTGTCCCGTGGGGCTCACGCAGAGCCCCGTCCCCTGCGCAGCCCCGTCCCGACCGACGCTCATCTCCATCTCCATCCCCGACGTGCGGTCCCCCTCCCGCCGCCCGGCCCCGCACTCACCGCCCCGCAGCCGCTCCACGAAGCCGGTGACGGTGCCGACGGGGCGGGCGGCGGTGTCGCGTCGGGCGGCCAGGCGCTGGTAGAGGGCCACCATGTAGCGGTGCGGTACCACCGTGCCGTTGCGGAGCGCCCCGTCCCTCCGCGGCGGGGAGGAGAAGGGGGAGGCGGCGGCGGCGGCGGCGGCGGCGGCGGAGGAGGAGGAGGAGGAGGAGGCGGAGGAGGAGGAAGGCGCGGCTGCCGGGGGTCGCTGGGGAGCGGCGGCGGCCTGCGGCCCGGGGCGGAGGCGGCAGG
>NC_034410.1:125401775-125404643 GCF_002078875.1 Numida meleagris
GGAGAGGAGAGGAGAGGAGAGGAGAGAGAAATTGAAGGACCCACATCATACAGGACACTCCACACCAGAGGAAGGACATGGCAACCCAGCTCCATGCCCTTCTTTGGCCCACCAGCTCTGCCAGCACTGCAGCACAGGACTAGCAATGGCTTTGTGTTTGTGTGCATACACAAATACACATATATATAGACATATACATATATATACATGTACACATACATGTTCCCCTCCAAGAGAAAGATCTAGACTTCTTTTTTGACACACGGGTGTACAAAACACAGCTCACAAAGCCAACCACGTTCTCCTGAGTTGCTTTCCAATAAAATGTTTACAGCCCAGCAAACACAGAAATTCCCCAAGCCCTCGCCTTTCCCCAGAAGCCAGTAAAGCTCGTGTATATTTCAACAGTAAAAGTGTCACTGCAGCCTCTGTTGGGCCGCCCCTCGCCGCTTGTCCGGGCTCAGACTGCTCCTGAGGCGGAGGGAGATCGAAGAAATACGCAGAGCCCCCGGTATTTATTGACAGCAGAGGTCAGCGCTCCTCCTCATCAGCGTATTTCACAGCCTCAGCTCCACCTGACAGCTCCGGGGGAGCCTGCTGGGGGGGTGGGAGTAACAGCGGCACGACTGATGCACACCGAGACCTTCAGACGTGACACGGCGGTGTACAACCGAGCGCGGCGCAGCGCGCAGTGACTCAGCGCGGATTAACGCTGCGCATTCCCTCAGCCTCCAGCGGGGACACGGGGGGGGGGGGAGGTGGGCAAGAGCCGCTGGGTCAGAAACCCGCCTGTCCTGCAGGGGGGACACGGTCCAGAGCTGCATTTCCCCAGTGACCCTCGAGGGAACCACATCAGCCCCTGCCCCCGTCCCCAAACCCGCTTTAGGATTGTGGGCACAGCCCCATCCCTGCGGGGAATGGCTCCGAAGGGCGATGCTCGCCCCGCTCGGGGCAGCCCTTTGGGGATGGGGTGGGGGCGGGCGGTTGCTCGCCGCCCCGTGTCCCACGTTGCGAAGGCTCGGCTGCCATGTGCCACGTCGCGGCGAGAACACGGCGACAGGAGCAGGGAAGCGGTCCCGGGCTCGGGCAGCAGCGGTGCAGAACTCGCCCCAGTCCATCGGTTCCCGGCTCCTTTCTCAGGAAGGGGCGGCGATCGCGGCTGTATCAAAGCAGCAGCCTCGAATCCCATCTGATAAACACGATTTATTCCCTCTCGCAACCGAATAATTCCAGACGAATACATAATCCTGCCCCGCTCCTGGCCCGCTCCCAGTGGGGCCGGGAGGGTGGGAAAAGAGCGGAGGGGAGGGGACAGAGAGCGGCACCTCCGCTGCCCTCGGGGGGGTGGGGGGGCGGCCCCGAGCGGGGAGACCTGCGTCCCAGCGCCGCGTTCCCACCGCACAGAGCGGTGCGGGGACAGCGCGGCCGCCCCTCCGCCTTTGTGTGAGCACCGCACGCTGCTCGGGACCTCTCCGCCGCGCTCCCTTCGGACCGTGGGGGCTGAGAACCGCGGTTTGCGAAGAGCCGCCCGCCTGGGGCTGCCCGACCCCAGCACGGCGTTGCGGTGCCGGCAGCTTTCTCCTTCTTGTCGTTACCCCAACGAAGGGGCCGGGCTGTTCCCGGTATCCCCCAGCGCGGAGCACCCCCGGCCCCGCAGCCCCTTCCCCTCAGGCACCGCGGCTCCGAGGCGCGCCGGGGGTTAACGAGGGCTGCGCGGAGTTCCCCTTTTCATGGCAGATCAGGTACCGGGCTCCCGGCCAACCCATCGAGGCTACGATCTTAACTTTACATCACTGCAAATTATACCCAAACCGCATTCGAGAAGAATTTTCCCATTCCCTAATTCTCTTTCAAGCCGTATTTAAACTCCCAAACCAAAAGCACGCTGGCAGTTGAAGGACCCTTCGCAGAAGATAACGTGGAAACGGGCGCATCCGTCGCGCTGGGGCCGCGGGCATTCCCCGGGCGCTGCCGATCCCCACGGGCCGGGCGCTGCGCTCCCCCGGGGGGGCACTTTCCCGGCTCTCCGCTCCCCCTCTCCGAGCGGGCGGCATCGCCGCCGCTTTCTCTTACGGCGCCCGGCGAGATTTCAATGTTTCGTTCGCTTCGCTATCGAGTGACCGAGAGAGACCGCATCTTCCTCGGATCTAACGCTGCCAAAGGCCCGAGAAACGAACGGAGGTCTGCTTCCATTCCCCCTCTGTCTGCGACGTACCTTTGCTCCCCGCTTTCCCGGCCCCTTTCCGGGACGGCCGCCTCCGTTGTGCGACAGCCGCCCGGCCCCGCCGGGCTCCGGCAGCGCCGCGGGGATGCGCCGGGGCGGAGAGCGGCTGCACTGGGGCTGCTGCGTCCCGCGGGGGGGGGGGGGGGTGAGCTCTGCGCCCTTCCCCTCCGCCGTTTGCGGCTGTTTCGCTAAGATAAATCGACGAGAAATCATTGTGCTCCTCTCTCTCTCTCATAAAAAAAAAAAAAAAAAGTAGAGAGAAACAGCTATAGATATATAGATATTCGAAATTCGAACTGAATAATCCCAGAGCTCGGAGCTAAGAGAAGGAGCAAGGGGACGATTTGAAGGAGATTTCTGAGTGGTGTACGAGAAAGCGCCGGGAAAACAAAACACAGAGCTGCTCTCAACCAACGAGGGCTGGGACGGCCCCTTTCGCCCAGAAGCACGCAGGGGCTCCCGGCTTCACTTGCAGCGCTGGGATCGCAGGGAAACGAACACTTCGCCGGCACCGGCTCCTTCTTTTTCTTTTTTTTCCTTTTCTTTTTCGTTTCTGTTTTTTTTTTTTTTTTTTTTCAGTAGGACTACAGGGGGAAGAGGCAAAGGAGACAGACACAGGGAACGAACGTTGGCTCTGCTGTGGA
>NC_034410.1:125405076-125406185 GCF_002078875.1 Numida meleagris
AAGAAAGAAAGAAAGTAAAAAAGAAAGAAAAAGAAACCCCTTCCGAAATCAGTGTTTTTCACAAAGTTTGGTCTCGTAGCGGCTTTGGAGACGATCTGCTTCCCTCCCCAGCCCCGAGCAGCCCCTGCTCCCTTCGCTCCGCTTCGGCAGAGCGGTAGCAATACGGCCGAGCCGAGCCGAGCCGAGCCGGGTCGGGTCGGGTCGGGCCGGGCCGGGCCGGGCCGCTCGCTTCTTCCCCGGGCGCCCGGCTCTGTTTGGAGGCGGCTGCCGCGGCGTGCTCCGGCCGTCTGGTCTGCATTAGTGTTTTTATAAGGGGCTCAAACAAATCGAATACAAGGTCACCAAATAATTAACAGTTGTGAATTCCCTCCTTCCCCATTAAAATGCTTCCCTGCTTATATTTCATTTTCCTCTTGCCAACGACAACACCGCCTGGGCAAAGGCGCTGCGCAGATTGCACTGCGCTGCAGCTCTCGGTCCACCCAGAAACCCGCTGTTTTGCATAAACACGCCGCACAGGCGAACTGCGAGCGGGATTTGCGCTCCTTTCTGCCGCCGCACGAGCGGCCGCTCCCAGCTCCTGCGCGGGGCTCTCCGCTTCCTCTCCCCCCCCCCCCGACAGCAGCGGTAAAACGCCGCGCATCGGACCCCCGCCCGTCCCCATCAGCTGCGCACGAAACCGTACAAAGGAACTGGGGAGAACGAGACGGTTTCGCCCCATTCCCGTTTCCCGTTTCCCCGTCCGCGAAGCGCGGCTGCGGGATCCTGTAGGACACAGAAGGGGACGGCGGCACGAAGCCCCGCAGCCCGCCCCTGTGGCACACGCTCCCCGCGGGACACCCCCAGAACAGCGCTCCTTCGCCCCGCGTTCTGTCTTCTGTTCGTCCCGCGCCGGTCGTGGTTCGCTTTTCGCGGCCGCCTCCTCCCTTAATTTCTCCCCTGCCCGGTGCAGCCCCGCAGCCCCTAATTGTATAGCGGAGCGGCGGTGCTGGGGGTCCCGGGGCCAGCGAGAGCACCATCTGCGTTTTAATGAGTTACTTCATGTGCCAACAGCAATTTTCCTACATTCAGAGAGGTCCTGTCTGATCTTGCGACCGTAACAAAGGGGG
>NC_034410.1:125406556-125408997 GCF_002078875.1 Numida meleagris
GGGGCGGGAGGGAGCGGGGAAGGGGGGAATCGCAGAGCTTTTCTCCTCTTTCCGTTCTCTTTACCACTGAAAATATACATATATATATACGTAA
This sequence comes from Numida meleagris, assembly GCF_002078875.1. Lineage (NCBI taxonomy): Eukaryota > Metazoa > Chordata > Aves > Galliformes > Numididae > Numida > Numida meleagris. The sequence continues at coordinate 125,406,651 of NC_034410.1, forward strand.
CGCAACGGTGCGGCTTTCCTCCCTCCCGATGCAGCTTGAAAGCGATCCTTTGAGCTTCGGGACGAAGGAAAGAAAGAAGAGGTGCAGGGGTCTCCCTCGGTGCCCCCCAGCTGCGGGGGAGACGCTGCGGTGTCCCGCAGTGCCCCGCTCCCGCGCAGCCCCAGCGGCTCCGTCCCCGCACAGCGCTGCGCGGCCGCTCCGTCGGTGAAGCGCAGCCCTTCCGTCTAATTGGGTCAATTTGGGCGGCTCTGCCGTCTGCAAATGAATGGAGAGAACCTTCCCCCCTCTTCCCCCGAGCAAAGGCCGTTCATCAGCAGCAGCGCTCCAATTAAGCGGGCTGGGAGCGCACGGGGAGGTGGGCAGGAACGCGGCTCCCACTTCAGAGGAACGGAAGCTCTCTTGAAGTTTTTGGTGATGTGCCATTGGCTGGTCCGCTTCATTATGGGAGACCAGACAATATTCGCTATGTTATGACATGAACACTCAATTAGATCACTGAGTTGAAATACTCCAATCAGTGGCTTGATGCTAAGCAACCCTCGGAAGGTCCAGCAGAAGGTCACAGCCCGTGACACATCAAATCAAAATCAATGGGGAAAAGTGAGGCTTTTCCTTCATCTGAGCAGGACTTCTGGTAGCAAATCGCCTCTCCCGGAGTAGAATCTCCTATGCAACGCAAGGAGCTGCGGTTGTTACATTGCATTTCTTCTGGCGAGGACGATCCCGAGCGCGGCTTCATCCCCACCAGCCCCCCGATTTCCTTCGGGGGAAGCGCCTGGGGTCGTTTTTAGGGCTGAACTTTAGGAACCGCACGTATGGAGAGCCTCCCCCCGCGCCCTCTTCCCACAACGACGCAAAAAGCCGCCCCCGTCGGGGGAAGGCGGAAAGCAAAACCCCTCGTCCCCCTCCGTCCCTCGGAAACACCGCGGCACTGCCGCCCCCGACAGCGCCACGAGCCCCGGGTGTGACGGTGGGACGGGGCGAGAAGGAGAGAACGTGCGACCTTCGTTAGGAACCACTGAGTTAGTTTGTCACTAACCAGGATAATGTAAAAAAAAAAAAAAAAAAAAAAAAAAAAAAAGAAATACAGCTAATAAATAAGGGGAGGCATTTTGAGGGAAGGGAGCCACTCTTTTCCTCCAGATCCGCACGCAGTCTCCGCCCTAGAACTATAAAGCAACGAGAGAAAAGCGAAGCGGCGACCCCCCGGGTGTCGGAGGGGTCCCGGGAATCCCGCGGCAACACTGCTGCCTGCGGGGAGCGGGGACACGGCCCGGTCCCGCCGCCCACCCCGTCCTACCCGCGTCCCCCCCGGCCCCGGAATGGATGGGGGCGGCCCCCGAGTCCGGGAGGTGTAAAGGGCGCGGGTGCGGCCCCGAGCCACGCTCCGTCGGGGCACGTCGGGGCGCGGCGGTACCCGAGCACCGGCAGATCCGGAGCGGACGTGTCCCTGCCCCGTGTACCCATCGGGCCGGACCCTTCCAGGTGACCCCGACAGCGCAGCCCCACGCGCTGCGAGTGTTCGCCCTCGGTCAGTTCGAATTTTCTATTTCCCTTCCAGCCGAAGCGATAAGAGAGATCCTTTCTCTCAGGCGGAAATAAAGCAGAAGAGCGATGTTTCCGAGGCTGCACTTCCACCCGAGCAGCGCCTGCAGAGCGGGGGTTGCATTTCCCCGCCCGGTGCGGGCTCGGGACGGCCACGCGTGGTTCCCGCACCACCACCTACGGCCGCCGCAGCGCAGCTTTGCTATGAAACAACACAACGCGATGCGCCTTTTACCGGCAGACCCGCCTTTCTGCACCCCGAAGGGAGAAAAGAAAGAAAAAGAATAAAAAATAAAAGAAAGAAACGGAGTGAGCGGAGCGGCTCCGGCTCCGCGGGTCGGCAGCGCTGCGGACGGGGCTCCAGCCCCGGGGTGCGACGGGGCGGGCGGGGGCACAGCACCTACCTTGTCCCCGGTCTACGAAACTCGTGATGGTGTTGGCCGACTTGGAGGACTGGAAGAAGCTGGCGTTGATGCCCAGTTTCTCGGCGACGGAGTAGGTCCTGAAGAGGGACAGCATGTACTCGTGGGGCTCCGCCCGCGGGGGCGTCCGGCCCCCGGGCTGTGCCCCCTGCCGCGGCCGGCTCTCCCGGGGGGATCGCGGAGCCCTGCGGCCCCGCCCGCCCTTGGCCAGCTCTGCGGCGGCGGGGAGGGAGGCCGGGCGGCAGCAAGGTAAATCCCAGAGGAGGCCGGCGAGCAAGGCGGCGGAGAGCAGGGCCCGGCGCGCATTCATAGCGATCGCGGCGGGGCGGCGGCGGCCCGACGTGAGGCTCCGGCGGCGGCCCGACGTGCGGCGGGGACTG
>NC_034410.1:125409132-125414731 GCF_002078875.1 Numida meleagris
AGGCGGCCGGGGGCGGCGGGGGCTCGACCGGAGCGAGGAGCGCGGTTGTGCCCTTCGCTCCGCGTGGATGGGAGCGGCGAGTTGGGGTCTGGGGTTTCGGGGGTGGGCGCGCTCAGATAACACTCATGGGCTTGGTTAGGGACCTCCTATCGCCGTGGTTATGTTCTCAGAAGCAGAACTGGGCACAAACGGGGGTCTCTCAAGGAGACGTCCTCTGTGAGCAGGCAGTTGCGAGGCAGGGCCTGAGCTCTGAGAGCAAGGGGAAAGCATATGAGTGAAGAGCTGCATGCTGTTGTCTTTGCCTTAGGATTGCCCCTAAAGGGAACCACCCCAAGAGGAGCACGGTGCTGGCCTGCAGGGTGGGAAAGGCATCGACAGATTGGCAGCACCTGGGGAGATAAGCGGAGCAAGCAGGGTGCAGGCCTCTGTGCCATCGGAAGGACTCACCTATCCCTTTGCGTTTGGCTTTTCAGAGAGATGCATCCTGCAGGATAAGACTTGCCTTCCAAATGGTTGCATCCAGCTGCCTCTGTAGAGCTCAGAGCCATAGGCAAAGTGGACAAATTGGCATTATCTCATCCATCCTACTCACTCCTTACTTCTTCTCAACCTCCTTCTTGTCATCCTCTCCAAACCACCACACTCTCACTGCCTGCAGCCCCATCCCTCTTCCTCTGCTCCACCGCATTGTTTCCTTCTGCCCTGCACTGAGCTTTCTGCTCTCCCAGTCTTCTGTTGTCCTCCATTCTCCACTTCTTCCCACCTCTGCTATCTGCCCCACCCCTTTCACCGGTGGATTTTCCTCTCCTTCCAGTCGGAGATGCTGCAGCCCCGGGGACATGTGCATTTAACAGCAAATGCTCAGTCTGTAATTAATAAAGGGAACGTGTCACAATAAATAAAAGGAGCCTGACATCCCCAGCCATGCTTTTCCATCAGCAGCAGTTCTTCATGGGACATGCCATCTTACCTTGGACTTTCTTTTCTTTTTCTCACTGCTTCTCATTTTCCACACAGGGAGCACAGCTCGTGCCTGGGCTCTGGCACTGCTCCCAGAGCAGGACGTGCACACAGGGTGAGGTGAGGCGCAGGGGGCAGGAACCTGTCCTGGTGGGTCCCAGTTTGCTATGGGGACCTCAGTGCCAGCACTGGACAGATCCTGGGAAGGGTGCCAGGGGAGACGGGGACAGCAAGGGGACGTTCAAAGCCAGTGAGAGGCTCAGGTTCCAAGTCCCTGAGACACCTCCACCAAGGAACAAACTGATGCTGGGGCAGGGGCTCACTTGGGCTAGAGAGGGCCGGTCCTTGGCTTGGCCGTGTTGTAGGATAGATGTACTGAGAGGTGCAGGCAGATGAATTATGAAGAAATGGGGCTACAAAAGAGTATCAATGACAGTGCAGAAATGAGGCAACGGTTCTGCAGAATCAATTCCTGCACCGCTCCATCCTGTTTTTTCACCTCATTTTATTTATTGCGCTTTCGCTCCTCAAGCCTTTTCCCTGTCTTCCCATCCTCCCTCCAACCATTCCCCTTCTTTTCATCTGCTGTTCCCTGCTCTGGGACCCCTGCCCCTCCCCTCCCATCAGCTCCACTTCTCTGCTGCCTCACTTTTGTTTCCTCTGCTCCTCTCTGCCGTTCCCATCCTTTCCGCCCCACACTTTGCATTTTGGCTGTTTTTTCTGGCCGTGACCCAGTTCCTTCCGGAGCCTTATCGCTCCTCTTTTTGTTTCCTTCTGCCCCCTTGGTGCCCTCTTCGCTCTTTCCACGCTCCTGGCTGCTATCTCCCATCAGCTGCCCAGCTCCAGTTTCTTCTCTGCCAACCAACTTCTGCCCAACCCGAGCCCCCCAGGCTCTTTCTTTTCTGTGGCGCTGCATTTCATTGTCCTATTTTCCCTTTTCTGATATTGTTCCATTCCCACATCCCCTCCTTGTGGTCCCCTTGTGCCGCACGGCTCCCGCCCCGCTGCGTCCCAGGATCCCCTACAGCTCCTCGGGTGCCCGTCCCTTCCTCCCTTTGTCTCTCGGTCCGTCTCTCCATTCCCCCTTTGTTCTCTGCATTTTCCCCTACTGGCCTCCTCTCCTCCCAGGGGAAGGTGGTTTCACACTAACACGAAGCTGCAGGGGTCAAGTGGTCCCAAGAGCCACCTCCGTCACACTGACTTCACTCCTACCTGCACTACAACTGTCCGTGCTGCTCTTCGGTTTATGGCAGCGTCAGGCCCCGCTGCTCAGGGTGTCCTATTGACATCACTGAAGACAATGCCATTGTTCAGGAGCATGAAGTTAATTGTCCTGACAGTGAGCTAAGTGCATGGTGGGGCGTGGGGAACTGAGAGCACGCAGTGGGAGCAGGGCTCCGGGCGCTGCTGGGGGCCAGGATGTGGCCAGTGCCTGATGTCTGGATGTGGGTTGGTGTGGGGCAGATGGGGGCACCGGGCCTGGGGAGCAGTGCCAGTGGCACGCAGCGGCCCCGGGGCTCAGCACATGGCACAGTGGCGGCAGCGGCACAATGAGAGCAGTGGAGTAACAGCAGCAGCCAGGGAAGAATAATGGCATTTTTTAAACTGATTTCCTTTCCGGTTTTCTCAACAATAAAGGTTGGCCACTTTTCAGTTTATAATTGTATTATAGATATTGTGCAACCATTTTCTATTCGGTATACTTTTCTCCAAACGGAAGCGATCGGGCAAAACCCTCTAAGCCATGGTTTTACGAAGAGCTTCCCCAGTTCCCTTGCACTAGAACACATCATTTTCACATCTTCCAAGTTTTTTTTTGCATTCTGTCAGTTTGCTCTTCTTGGAAAAAAAGTTAAAATATCCGAGGCAACATTTGAAAACCAGGAGACAGTTACAAGCAAATGTAAGTTTCTTTTGCCCTTGGAAATCTGATGGCGATTTCTCTCACTATAATCACAAAGCGAGCAGCAATGCTCAGGGCCGATGTTAGAGGCTGAAATCCAGCCCTGCACATGTAGTGCCCTAAGCAGCACTCATTGCATCTCTGCTTTGTGGGCTTTTGTGATATTTGCTGAGCTGTGTGAGCAGCGTTTGTGTAGAGATGTGCAAATGGCATTTATGTAGAGCCGATCCGTTTGGGGCCAGTCCCTCTTACTCCCTCCGAATATATTTTTTTTGACTGAGAGGCTGTGGTTTATTTAACATGAATAATCTGTGAATGGTCCACCACATGTTTTTATCTCTGTGCAGTGAAATCTGCCTCTACCAGGATGAGCAGCAAATCTACCCAGGCAAAACATGTGCTTCTTCCCCCTCTACCATAAAGAGCTCCTAAAAGGCTGTGCTGGGATCACACAGTGAGGATGCAGGGATTCCTATGGGCACAGAGTGGACGCAGTGTTTGCATATGGTCCCTGTGCACTGCCTTCCAGTGACTCACTGGTTCCTCCAGCCCCAGCGTGCAAATGGGACCCCTCTTCCAAAGACCTGGAGCTGAGGCATTGGACCCCCATTGCTTTCAGCTAAAACATATTCTCCATCTCCACTTCCTCATGGCAGTGCTGCTGTACAATGCCCTGCACTGGCAGGAATATTTGCACTGGGGCTCACCGGGGACCTCATGGTGTGGGACTGCCATAGGGAAAGGCTGCTCCTTTCGCTTCTGCCTCTGTGTTGGTATTTCACAACAAAAGCCAGGGAAGGAGCAGGGTAACCCAATGTGACACTGCTGCTTTTTACGGCTCTTTATTTTGCCACGAAGCAGTGGCAGCGGCGCTTCCCTGCGAGCTCTCTGCGTTTCTGCCCTAGATTGGAACCACATTGTCTCTTGCTCCCAGTTAACAGTGTAATGTATGGACACGAGGAGGGGAGCAGCTCCTGCGTTCCTGGAGCATCCAAACAGACTCCAGCGTCAGGAACCCAGCTGCGGCATGAGAAAGTGAGGGCGTTTGTAGCATCGGAGCGGTCCTCACTGTGCTCGATCTGGGGCAGAAAATGAAAATTCTATAGGAAATTGTCCTTCCTGTTTAGGATCAGATTTGTTTTTGAGAAATTACTGCTAACTTTGTAAACATTAAAATAGAAGCAATAAAGATGTGAAATTTCACACAGGGGATCTACAATGTTTGTATAATTATAAGCATATGGTTCCTTTACATGAGGTCTCTGTTAGACTTTTATTTACTGCTGCTTTGGGAAAACAGAGGTTCTCAAATTCACTGTTTATTTACATGTATAGGGAATGTCACAATCCCCATTAACCTGTCATAATCCGTAGTTCTGTTTCGGAGCTCCAGCTCTATAAACTCAACCACCGCTTTTATGATCCTTTCTGATTTCTTGACTGTGCCATTAGCTCAGAGCATCCCTATTCCATTCTGAGCACCACGTGTGCCACCACTGTGGGACGGGGCTGATGCCATTGTGGTGCCCAGGCAGAGCCAGCTGCCGCTGCCGGGGGCGAGAAGGAAAAGCTTTGGTGCAGCTCCGTCTCGCTGAGGAGCTCAGTGGCACTCGCAGTCATTGTTTGCTTTCAGTTTGACTTTTTGCTAAGCCATGAACACAGCCTGGAGGAGATGGGTGCTTCTGCTTTGGCGCTGAGTGCCCACAGTTCCGAATGTTGCGGGACACAAAAGGAGCTCAGCCTCCATTTGTGGGCTGAGTTATGCTATTTGTTGGCTTTAATGCTCAGTGACCATATGTCCAGGACTGCTCTTTGTCTCAGAGCAATGAGTGCAGTAACACATGAACAGCAGCTTCTCATCTTAGAAAAAATGGGGAATAATTGACAGACATGCATTGCACTTTTTCATTCTACACTAGGATACTTAGAGCTTTGATAAATTGCATTTAACTCAGTGCTTGTGTGTTCTTTATTTTATTATTTTTTATTGGTGAACACCCAGCTAAGGTTCCCAGCATTGGCTGTGGAGCGATGCTTACTGCCATGCACGATCCCAGCCACACATTCTGCCTGCAGATTAATGGGGACATACAGCAAAGTCCTGTCTTAAAAACAGATGAGGGACTCTTTGCAAAGAAATGCATCACCACATTTTGACTGAATAGCACAAAGGGGTTTCTTTGCATCCTTTTATTTTACAATCCCTTCCCCACTCCTCTGATTTCCCCTGCTCCACTCTCATCACTTCAGCTGTGTGCAGACACATTGAGGAGCACAGCAGCTGGGTTCTCTCTCAGGTCCTGCCCGTACTGGGGACTTTGAGCTGCCCAGTTACCTCCCTGTTACCAGGACAGGTCCCTTTGCCCAGAGGATGTTGGGATGCAGGCAAGTAGCTGAGCGGAGACCCTGAAGATGTGGGTACCAGCTCCAGCCACCATCACACAACCACCACAATTTCCCTGCATCTCTCCTTGTTGCTGTTTCTGACCCATCCCCTGTAGCAAGTGAACAGCCCCGGCCAAGGTGTGGGAGGGAGCCCCTGGGGAGCATGTCCTCGCAGGGCAGAATGCCACAGTGGCAGGAGCAGTGGGTGCTGCAGTCCCTGAGCTGGGAGACATGGGGAGGCACAAACAAAATGAGCTCTGTGCTACTGACAGCTCTTGTGGGAATTCCACTTCATTTCTTTTTTTGTTGGACTTCATCTCACCAAGCACTCTCATATGCTGAAAAGGATCT